>NW_026124163.1:0-27521 GCF_025177605.1 Cucumis melo
TAACTCCTCAACCGGGAGTTCCACCTGAGGAAGCAGGGGCAGCTGTAGCTGCTGAATCTTCTACTGGTACATGGACAACTGTGTGGACCGATGGGCTTACCAGTCTTGATCGTTACAAAGGACGATGCTATGGAATCGAGCCTGTTGCTGGAGAAGAAAATCAATATATTGCTTATGTAGCTTATCCCCTAGACCTTTTTGAAGAAGGTTCTGTTACTAACATGTTTACTTCCATTGTGGGTAATGTATTTGGATTCAAGGCTCTACGTGCTCTACGTCTGGAGGATTTGCGAATCCCTACCGCTTATATTAAAACTTTCCAAGGCCCACCTCATGGTATCCAGGTTGAAAGAGATAAATTGAACAAGTATGGTCGCCCTCTATTGGGATGTACTATTAAACCAAAATTGGGATTATCCGCTAAGAATTATGGTAGAGCAGTTTATGAATGTCTACGTGGTGGACTTGATTTTACCAAAGATGATGAAAACGTGAATTCCCAACCATTTATGCGTTGGAGAGACCGTTTCCTATTTTGTGCGGAAGCTATTTTTAAATCACAGGCTGAAACAGGTGAAATCAAAGGACATTACTTGAATGCTACTGCAGGTACATGCGAAGAAATGATGAAAAGGGCTATATTTGCCCGAGAATTGGGAGTTCCTATCGTAATGCATGACTACTTAACAGGTGGATTCACTGCAAATACTAGCTTGGCTCATTATTGCCGAGATAATGGTCTACTTCTTCACATTCACCGTGCAATGCATGCTGTTATTGATAGACAGAAGAATCATGGTATGCACTTCCGTGTACTAGCTAAAGCGTTACGTATGTCTGGTGGAGACCATATTCACGCTGGTACCGTAGTTGGTAAACTTGAAGGGGAAAGAGAAATCACTTTAGGATTTGTTGATTTACTACGTGATGATTTTATTGAAAAAGACCGAAGCCGCGGTATTTATTTCACTCAAGATTGGGTTTCTTTACCAGGTGTTCTGCCAGTGGCTTCCGGTGGTATTCACGTTTGGCATATGCCTGCTCTAACCGAGATTTTTGGAGATGATTCTGTACTACAATTCGGCGGAGGAACTTTGGGGCACCCTTGGGGTAATGCACCTGGTGCCGTAGCTAACCGAGTAGCTCTAGAAGCATGTGTACAAGCTCGTAATGAGGGACGTGATCTTGCTCGTGAGGGTAATGAAATTATCCGTGAGGCTAGTAAATGGAGTCCTGAACTAGCTGCTGCTTGTGAAGTATGGAAGGAGATCAAATTTGAATTTGAGGCAATGGATACAATTTGAGGCAATGGATACTTTGTAATCCAGTAATTACTCTTCGTTCTTTTAATTGACTTTCAATTAAACTAAATTCGGCTCAATCTTTTACTAAAAGGATTGAGCCGAATACAATACAAAGATATTATTGTATATCTTTTTTACTAGATATACAAAATAGAAAATTGAAATAAAAATATAAGACGAAACAACTTAAAAATTTTTATTGTTGTGCTGGATCCGCAATTAAGCCTATGGATCCTTAGGATTGGTGTAGTCATTTAATATTTAATATATTATATCCCGTAGCGTCGTTTCAGATCCGGGATCGAGCCAAGTATCACAACTTCTTCTACCCCATCCTGTATATTGTCCTTTTTGTTCTGTCTTGGAATACAAATTTTTTAGTAGACGAGATTTTACGAAAAAAGTTCTTCATATTCATAGGGATAACAACGATTTTTTTTATGTGAATTTGACAATTTGACATAACCGGTGAGAAACCACTATTTATAAATTAATAATTGAATTGATTTAATTGAAAAAAAAAATAATTCTCTTTTGAGAGAACGCTAAGTATCACTTCACTATATATAACGGAACCTTTTTTTTTTAAGACCGACTCGTTAATACTTAATAATCCTAGTGATTGGATTTAGATCCTATTCTGATAGGAAATGAGATATTTAAATGATTTCTTTTTTATCGAATGACTATTCAGCTATTGTATTTTCATGTAAATAGGGGCAAGAAAGCTCTATGGAAAAAAGATGGTTAAATTCGATGTTGTCTAAAGGGAAGTTAGAATACAGGTGTAGGCTAAATAAATCAATCAATAGTCTTGGTCCTATTGAAAGTGAAGGATCAATTATAAATAATATGAATAAAAACATTCCTAGTCATAGTGATAGTTACAATTCTAGTTACAGTACTGTTGATGATTTAGTCGGCATTCGGAATTTCATATCTGATGACACTTTTTTAGTTAGGGATAGTAATAGCTGCAGTTATTCCATCTATTTGGATATTGAAAATCAAATTTTTGAGATTGACAATGATCCTTCTTTTGTAAGTGAACTAGAAAGTTCTTTTTATAGTTTTCGGAACTCTACTTATCAAAATAATGTATCTAAGAGTGATGATTCCCACTATGATCAGTACATGTATGATACTAAATATAGTTGGAATAATCACATTAATAGTTGCATTGACAGTTATCTTTGGACTCAAATCTGTATTGATAGTTACATTTTAAGTGGTAGTCACAATTACAGTGACAGTTACATTTATAGTTCTATTTGTGCTGAAGGTGGAAATAGTAGTCAAAGTGAGAGTTTCAGTATAAGAACTAGCACGCATAGAAAAAATTTAACTACAACAGAACGTTCTAATGATCTAGATCTAACTAAAAAATACAGGCATTTGTGGGTTCAATGCGAAAATTGTTATGGATTAAATTATAAGAAAATTTTTAAATCAAAAATGAATATTTGTCAACAATGTGGATACCATTTGAAAATGAGTAGTTCAGATAGAATCGAACTTTTGATTGATCCAGGTACTTGGGACCCTATGGATGAAGACATGGTCTCTTTGGATCCCATTCAATTTGATTCGGAGAATCAACTTTATACTTATAAAGATCGTCTTTCTTCTTATCAAAGAAAGACAGGATTAACTGAGGCTATTCAAACAGGCACAGGTAAATTAAATGATATTCCAGTAGCAATTGGGGTTATGGATTTTCAGTTTATAGGGGGTAGTATGGGATCCGTAGTAGGAGAGAAAATCACCCGTTTGATCGAGTATGCTACCAATCAATTTTTACCTCTTATTTTAGTGTGTGCTTCGGGAGGAGCACGCATGCAAGAAGGAAGTTTGAGCTTGATGCAAATGGCAAAAATATCTTCCGCTTTATATGATTATCAATCAAATAAAAAATTATTCTATGTAGCAATCCTTACATCTCCTACTACTGGTGGGGTGACAGCTAGTTTTGGTATGTTGGGGGATATCATTATTGCCGAACCGAATGCCTACATCGCATTTGCGGGTAAAAGAGTAATTGAACAAACATTGAATAAGGCAGTCCCTGAGGGTTCACAGGAGGCTGAATCTTTATTCGATAAGGGCTTATTCGATCTAATCGTACCACGTAATCCTTTAAAAGGTGTTGTGAGTGAGTTATTTCAGCTCCACGCTTTCGTTCCCTCGAATCAAAATTCAATCAAGTAAAGCCTTACTTAACTTAAAAAATGAATTCTTTTTTTTTTTATTTCTTCCGCAAAATTTGGCACGGGGAAGAAAATGAATTTCATGCTCCCTTCTTAACATTACATGTGTATATATACTTCAACTATAGCAAATAGCGGCATAGAGTCTTGCATCTTTCTACATCTCTAGCGGATCTCTAGTTTTACTAAGAATCCTTGTTGTTGGATCGGATTATAACTACCTTTTTGGGAATTTGTACGAAAATCTTTATGAAATTTTATTAAAAAAAAATGCTAAGACAAGATAATAACTAAAATAATGCAAACGTCTATTATGATACATATATCTCATGTCGAAAGATGAGTAAGTCCATTTATTTAATTCGACATTCCTCATTCCTTTTCTATATATACTCACGTAGATATTACTTAGTATAATTATATATTGAATTAGTATAATTATAAGATACCTTTTATAACAATCAATAAATAACAGGTAAAACTATTAATATAACAATGAAAATATTAAGTCGAGGTATCCATTCTATGACAACTCTCACCACCTTACCCTCTATTTTTGTGCCTTTAGTGGGCCTAGTATTTCCGGCAATTGCAATGGCTTCTTTATTTCTTCATGTTCAAAAAAACAAGATTTTTTAAATATGCTGTCTATTTTTTTTTTTCAAAACTTAGACTTTGACGATAACACAGCTATCTATTTAGTAGACTAGAATCTAACATGTGGCTTACTCCAAACATAAGCGATTATACATACGTAAACATGATATCTGAGGAAATCAATTAGAAGTATTTCAAAATAGAAAATAGATAAGTTTCAAAATAGAAAATAGATAAGAGATCGGGCGACAAATGTTTGAGATATAAAATCAATATACCTATATGGATGTAGGTATCTATAGGGAATCATATAAAGGTGATGTTATTATTTTAGATCTAAGTAATTCGATGAATTACTTAGATCTAAAGTAAAGGTTCACATCAAAATAGTGCTAGTTGATTAGAGTTACTTCGGAAACAAAAAAAGTAAAATAGATTTTTTTTGATTCTCTTAATTCCAATAAAATGCAACGAGATCTAGTATGAATTGGCGATCAGAACGTATATGGATAGAATTTATAAGAGGATCTCGAAAAATCAGCAATTTCTGCTGGGCCTTTATCCTTTTTTTAGGTTCATTAGGGTTTTTATTGGTTGGAACTTCCAGTTATCTTGGTAGGGATTTGATAGCTTTATTTCCGTCTCAGCAAATAATTTTTTTTCCACAGGGGATCGTAATGTCTTTCTATGGGATTGCCGGTCTCTTTATTAGCTCCTATTTGTGGTGCACAATTTTGTGGAATGTAGGTAGCGGTTATGATCGATTCGATAGAAAAGAAGAAATAGTGTCTATTTTTCGTTGGGGGTTTCCTGGAAAAAATCGTCGAATCTTCCTACGATTCCTTATGAAAGACATTCAGTCCATCAGAATAGAAGTTAAAGAGGGTATTTATGCACGTCGTGTCCTTTATATGGAAATAAGAGGCCAAGGGGCCATTCCCTTGACGCGTACCGATCAGAATCTGACCCCACGAGAAATTGAGCAAAAGGCTGCCGAATTGGCCTATTTCTTGCGTGTACCAATTGAAGTTTTTTGAAAAATGAAGTTCAGAATGAATTTTGTTCGTAGCAAGAGGGATAAAACTGAAATGAAAGAATAGTCTTTTTTATAGACCATAGTAATAGTATAATAACTTAACTGGAATTTCTTCAGAATGCTCATTTGACCCAAAGCAGACGTATACGGAACAGCCAGAAAACTTTCTTTGTCCGAAATTTTGATCCGTATGTAAATCAACTGCACAGTAACAAAAAAAAGTGGATTCTTTGTTATTTTCTTTCTGTATTATTTCGAAATTCAAGGATTAACTAATAAATCACAAATCAAAAACTAAAAAACAGGGAATGGATTCATAATAGTATGCATATGACTTGTAATAGAACTTATGTTTGATATAAATATTAGTAGTGTAGAGAGTTAACGAATGAAGTGAGTTCATTAAAAAATAAAAGACGAAAAAATGGAAAAAAAGAAAGCATTCATTCCCCTTCTATATCTTGCATCTATAGTATTTTTGCCCTGGTGGATCTCTCTTTCATTTAATAAAAGCCTAGAATCTTGGGTTACTAATTGGTGGAATACTGGTCAATCCGAAATTTTTTTGAATGATATTCAAGAAAAGAGTATTATAAAAAAAGTTCTAGAATTAGAGGAACTCTTTCTCTTGGACGAAATGCTAAAGGAATACCCAGAAACACATCTACAAAAGCTTCGTATCGGAATCTACAAAGAAACGATCCAATTGATCAAGATGCACAATGAGGATCGTATCCATATGATTTTGCACTTCTCGACAAATATAATCTGTTTCGTTATTCTAAGTGGTTATTCTATTCTTGGTAATGAAGAACTTGTTATTCTTAACTCTTGGGTTCAAGAGTTCCTATATAACTTAAGCGACACAATAAAAGCTTTTTCTATTCTTTTATTAACTGATTTATGTATAGGATTTCATTCACCCCATGGTTGGGAACTAATGATTGGTTCTGTCTACAAAGATTTTGGATTTTCTCATAACGATCAAATTATATCCGGTCTTGTTTCCACTTTTCCAGTCATTCTTGACACAATTTTAAAATATTGGATCTTCCGTTATTTAAATCGTGTATCTCCCTCACTTGTAGTGATTTATCATTCAATGAATGACTGAAAAATATAATGTTTGTTACTTTGTACATAAGTAAAACATTCAAAATTGTACTTATTCCTTCTACCCATCGCGAAGGATGCCTCCTATATTCGAGTAACTTTATTTCAGTAAATAGCAGAATCATGGATAGGGAACTATACTAGGGACCTACCTAATTTTATTGTAGAAATTTTTGGGCTCAATGATTGGACCATGCAAACTAGAAATACCTTTTCTTCGATAAAGGAAGAGATTACTCGATCTATTTCCGTATCACTCATGATATATATAATAACTTGGGCACCCGTTTCAAATGCATATCCCATTTTTGCACAACAGGGTTATGAAAATCCACGAGAAGCAACCGGCCGTATTGTCTGCGCCAACTGCCATTTAGCTAATAAGCCCGTGGATATCGAGGTTCCACAAGCGGTACTTCCTGATACTGTATTTGAAGCAGTTGTTCGAATTCCTTATGATATGCAACTGAAACAAGTTCTTGCGAATGGTAAAAAGGGTGGTTTGAATGTGGGGGCTGTTCTTATTTTACCCGAGGGGTTTGAATTAGCCCCCCCCGATCGTATTTCTCCCGAGATTAAAGAAAAGATGGGCAATCTTTCTTTTCAGAGCTATCGTCCCACTAAAAAAAATATTCTTGTGATAGGTCCTGTTCCTGGTCAGAAATATAGTGAAATCACCTTTCCTATTCTTTCCCCGGACCCTGCGACTAAGAAAGATGTTCACTTCTTAAAATATCCCATATACGTAGGCGGGAACAGGGGAAGGGGTCAGATTTATCCCGACGGGAGTAAGAGTAATAATAATGTTTATAATGCTACAGCAGCAGGGATAGTAAGCAAAATAATACGAAAAGAAAAAGAGGAGGATATGAAATAACCATAGTGGATGCAGCGAATGGGCGTCAAGTGGTTGATATTATCCCTCCAGGACCAGAACTTCTTGTTTCAGAGGGCGAATCCATCAAACTTGATCAACCATTAACGAGTAATCCTAATGTGGGAGGATTTGGTCAGGGAGATGCGGAAATCGTCCTTCAAGATCCATTACGTGTCCAAGGCCTTTTGTTCTTTTTTGCATCTGTTATTTTGGCACAAATCTTTTTAGTTCTTAAAAAGAAACAGTTTGAGAAGGTTCAATTGTCCGAAATGAATTTCTAAATCTGGGGATTTATCAAATAAAGTTCGTAAAAAAAACCAAATTCTTGTTGGCAATTCTATAATTTAATTATGTATGATCAAAAAATTATGAAAAACTTTTTCCCTTGTTTTTTTTTTTATTCTTTTTCGACCCTATTTCGGTAATTACTTGTACCGCATTACTAGTCATAGTATGGATATTATATTGTCAGGAAGACTATTTTACCTCTTCTTTATTTCTTTGTTTTTTACAATACAAATAGGAGCGGTATTATTATGATTATTATGTCACTGGTGCCAGATTGAAATGTCATTGAATGTGTCTATTTTTATTCTAATAGAATAAAAATAGAGTAGATATTAAAAATAAGATAAGTAAATGGAGAATAGAAAAAAAATGAAGGGAACAAAGGATTCTAGAAGGAATTATGCATCTTTCTAGTATTCGATACCAGAAAAATTCCTTTTCTTGTTCTGGTGTCGAAATAATAAACTAATGAATTATTCTTGATCCCGTTCGTCAAAGATCTCTATTCTTAGTTTCAATTTTTCCCGGTTTATCAGAACCTTTTTTTCGATTTATTACATAAGTAGTGAACAAATTCAATGAATTTTTCAATTCTATTTTATATTAAAATAACTATAGAAAATTCTATTAGTATATTTTAATCTATTTAAAGGGTTTGTGATATCTGATCGATAGAAATATAATATTGTTATATTGGGATTGTATCATCCAGAAAGAGGGAATCGAGTGATTCTCTCTTTCTTTTTTTCGCTTTGAAATGAAAGTATCGACCGATACGATCGCGAAAGAGATGGTCTGAATCAATTTTTTTTTTGAAGCAATTCAGAATCAGAAAGAAATGAAGTTTTTTGAAAAAATAGGAAAGATCCATTTTTTCATTTATATGAATAAATTAGTCTAATTCTAATTAGTAAGAGCTCAACGGGACCTACCCCCTCTTTTTTTCTGATTTGAGGGGGATCCTGTTGAGTTCTTACGCTTTCATGTCTCCAACTCAGTTCATCCGATTATTACAGAGATGAACCTAAGCCGGAATATGAACCATAAAAGAAAATACCAACTAAACCGATCACAGGAATACCAGTTACAGTACCGATTATCCAAAGAGGAATCCTTCCAGTAGTCTCGGCCATTTGTCCCACTTCCCTCCCCATTTCATCAAGTGGTCGTGCTAGAGACAGAAACAGTCATAGATAATTATGAGATGATATCCTTCCGAATGGGATAAGATAATTCGTACTATTATTTAGTATTTTCTTTTATTTAATTGAAGAAATAATTGGAAAATAAAACAGCAAGTACAAAAATGAGTAATAACCCCCAGTAAAGACTGGTACGATTCAATTCAACATTTTGTTCGTTCGGATTTGATTGTGTCATAGCTCTATAATTCGGATTAGGTTTATCGTTGGATGAATTGCATTGCTGATATTGACCCTAAAAAAGAAACGGTAGGTACAGCTAGTCCGTGAACAGTTAACCATCGCACTGTAAAAATAGGATAAGTTTTATCGATAGTCATTTGGTCCTCCTAAAAAGATCTACTAAATTCATCGAGTTGTTCCAAAGAATCAAAACGGCCAGTTATTAATGGAATTCCTTGTCGGCTCTCTGTAAAATACTCATTTGGACGAGGGCTTCCAAAAACATCGTAAGCTAAACCCGTGCTGACGAATAACCAACCTGCAATGAATAGAGAAGGTATAGTAATGCTATGAATGACCCAGTATCGAATACTGGTGATAATATCAGCAAAAGAACGTTCTCCTGTGCTTCCAGACATGCCGAGCTCCACATATTCTTGTACAGTCAAAAGGGGGATCGATTCCGTAAAAGATGAGATCAGTAAATGGAAATTAACTGAAATTTTATCTTTGTAAGATCGTCAATATTGTACCGAGGGTGTTTTTAGAGTATACCGAATCAGTATAGCTATCCTTCTTCTGACGCAGCAACGCAATTTCACAATAAGTATCAAAATGAAGCACTAAAACTAAATAATATAATTTGTTTCTTCTTTTCTTGCTGCTTGTCGATGTAGAATCATATACCATTCATTCAATAGAAAATTCTGAAAATGCCTGTCTGTAGTATTAAGGATTCTATCGGTTATTGGCTTCGGGCTAGAAAGCGAAGATTGGGTAAAATGTGAATCCGACTGGTTGGTTTATAATAATTTAGGAAGCAGATTCTAATAGTCCCAAAATTCAATGAAATTAGACGTGAAATCTCGAAATATTTCTTTTGTGTTTGTAGTTATATTTTTGTTTGAATCTTTTTTTATTTTAAGGAATTGGTTAGTCGTCCAGTAACAAGTAACAGTAGTACATAGGATTCGATGAACGAAACAGAACAACGAATAGAAGAATAATAAATATTCGTAATGCACGCATTATTGTTTTATATTAGACTCAAACGATCGTTCTTCAACTAATTAGAAGAATGTTTTTAATATGGAAAGAATAAGAATAAATGGAGAACCTAGTTTCGAGTGATCTGATCGTGCGATACTTTTTTTCTTTTTAAAAAAGATTTTATGGAAATGAACCCACTACATAAAATCTAATTAGTGGGAATACAATTTCATAAATAAAGGGCATTATAAGGTCATTCATTCTTCAGCGATTCAAAGAGCATTTCATTTTTGGAATCAAGTTACACAACATAGTTTATTTATTATTTTTCTTTTTTTTTTTTTTTTTTTCTTTCTAATTATTTAGAATCCATTTAATAGATTTATATATTTACTAGATTTATATATTAAATTATTGTTTATAAATTCTTTATAATAAGAATATTTGTTTTGAAAACTCAAGAGTTGTTCAATGAATCCCTTGATTCCGAATTGCGGGATAGAGAGACAGATGATGAATTGATTTCTTACCTATGTCACAAGATTTTTGTTAGTATCATCTATAATCATAATAATAGATGAATCAAAAACTTTCAATTGAATATATTTTTTCAATTAGTATTTTTACTTATCCATCCGCGTATCTTTCAAAAATAGAAACTTAGGGAAGTGCTTTATAAACATATGGATAAAAATAACGTATTTCATTTAGCCTCGTCATGCCTACTATCACTAGTTATTTCGGTTTTCTACTAGCAGTTTTAACTATAACCTCAGCTCTATTTATCGGTCTGAACAAGATACGACTTATTTGATTAAAATTCATTGAATGCACAATTCAAAAAAAAGAAAGATTTCGGTGTTATTCAATATATTCTATATATTGTAGAGTTCTTTACCTTGTCAATTCAATTTCGAATTCTTGGTCATTGAGATTCATGGGCAATACCGATTAATATTTTAAGGATAGATATTACCTCTCCTTTTCCTCGTTCAACTAAATTGAAATGATTGAAGTTTTTCTATTTGGAATCGTATTAGGTCTAATTCCTATTACTTTGGCGGATTATTTGTGACCGCATATTTACAATACAGACGGGGGGATCAGTTGGACCTTTGATTAATTAACAGTTCTTTTTTTTGATTGACCCCCTACTTGCTTTATAGGAGGTAAAATTTTGATTTCTGTTGAATTATTTCAGTATCATTTTGATTTAACAACAACAAGAATCGAATCACGCTCTATAGGATTTGAACCTACGACATCGGGTTTTGGAGACCCGCGTTCTACCGAACTGAACTAAGAGCGTTTTATTATCAAACTAAAAGCAACCCGAATATATCTTCGATACATATATTATCATAGAGAATATCATAAAATTAAATAAAAAAAGATTGATTCGATATATGTATGTTCAATTTTTATGGATCTCAATTGATTCCTCGTTACTGTTCAGAAGATAAGTAATAGGTAGGGATGACAGGATTTGAACCCGTGACATTTTGTACCCAAAACAAACGCGCTACCAAGCTGCGCTACATCCCTTTCAATTGGTCTACAGTGTTATTGTAGAGAATCCCTGTCTTGTTTTCCACATTTTTTATTTATTTCCTCCATTGGTATACACAAATTATCTTGCCATTTCTTCTTTTTTGTCTCATATCATATATAAAATATAATAAAAATAATAAAAAGACTTATATACGTATGAAATAATAAATATTAAATCCGCCGTAAAGAAAAATGAATATTTGGGGTGGGGCGGAAAGCTACATATTTTTTTTAATAAAAAAGGGAATATCTACCGAATTGAACTGTTGTACATTTCAATTTGAATTAGGAATTCCGCGGACAATACAAGCGGTTATTAACTATATATACATTTGATGGTATGTAATACCAGTATGTATTACAAATTACTATAAAGTAGGAGGGTTTTCAATGCGAGATCTAAAAACATATCTCTCCGTGGCACCGGTAGTAAGTACTATATGGTTCGGGGCTTTAGCGGGTCTATTAATCGAGATCAATCGTTTATTCCCGGATGCGTTGGTATTCCCGTTTTTTTCATTCTAGTTATTGACTTGGGAAGGGGTGAAGAAGATTAGAAAAACAATCAAATATCTTTGACTAATCCCCTTCCCCCTTCTTTTTTTTAGAGTTTTTAGACTTAGAATAAGTTAGAAAGAATCAAAATGGATTCAACCTCAGTCAAACTCGGACGCGGCGCCAGGTTCAAATTTAATTAATAAAAGAGTGAGAACGAAAATGAAAATGTGATGGCTAGGGCAACAATATCATACAAAATACTTAAATGAAAAACTGTACTGCGATTCTAAATTTAGAAATTATTGTATTACTATATTTTAATATTTGATTGTAACGAAATCTTTCATAATTTTATTTCGAGTTACCAATTTTTCTTTTTTTCTTCATTTTGGATCGGAAAATGGAAGAGTTGCGTGAATCAAAAATCCAAGGGAGGTTCATGGCCAAGGGTAAAGATGCCCGAGTAACTGTTATTTTGGAATGTACTCGTTGTGTTCGAAACGGTGTTAATAAGGAATCAATAGGGATTTCCAGATATATTACTCAAAAGAATCGACACAATACGCCTAGTCGATTGGAATTGAGAAAATTCTGTCCCCGGTGTTACAAACATACGATTCATGGGGAGATAAAGAAATAGATCGAACCGATCGGCTGTGTGTCACCCTTTTCCAATCCAAGGAAGATGAAAAATTACATATATTAGACATATTTTAGATTTAAATATAAACAAACCAAATCCTATTTCGATCGGATCTAAAATGATTTAGAATTAAGAAATAGGATTTTCGGGATAAGGAATAAAAAAACCATGGATAAATCCAAGCGACTCTTTCTTAAATCCAAACGATCTTTTCGTAGGCGTTTGCCCCCGATTCCATCGGGGGATCGAATTGATTATAGAAACATGAGTTTAATTAGTCGATTTATTAGTGAACAAGGAAAAATATTATCTAGACGGGTAAATAGATTGACCTTAAAACAGCAACGCTTAATTACTATTGCTATAAAACAAGCTCGTATTTTATCTTTGTTACCTTTTCTTAATAATGAGAAACAATTTGAAAGAAGCGAGTCGACCGCTAGAACTATTGGTCTTAGAACCAGGAATAAATAGACTTAGCTTACTCTTTAATTGAATTAAAATTCTAATCCAAACTCAACCGCAGATTGATTCTTTGTTCGAAAAATCCGAAAATCTAGATTCGATTGTCGTGTCGTAAGAAAAAGAAAGAATAGTGGAAGAAGAATAAATCGTTTTTTTTTTATTGAACATATTTGCTCATTTTGACCACTTTATCATATTTTATCATACTAATTTCTACTCTACCTTCTCGGAGTTCATTCTCCAGAGAACTCCATTTTAAGCATTCCGCTGGATTCTTTGCAATCTTCGTATTTTATGATCTCATTGGAAATCATATAAAGACAATTTCTATTTAATATCGCGATTTGGGCAAGTATTTTACGATTAAGAAGCAACTGCCTCTTGTACAGATTGTGTATGAATCTACTATAACTGTAGTCTACCTTATTAGATCGAATTACTGCATTTATTCGAGCGATCCACAACTGTCGAAAATTTCTTTTTTGCCTACCTCTATCCCGATAAGCTGAAGCCAAAGCTCTTATTTTCTGTTGAGTAATAGTTCGAGTAAGTCTTGAATGAGCCCCTCGAAAGCTTGATGCAAATAAACGAATTTTTGTTCTACGTCTCCGAGCTATATATCCTCGTTTAATTCTAGTCATTGAATAAATGAAACTTTGATGAATAACTAATGGATTTCCTTTCTTTCAGTTATTCCTTTCTCCTTTCCTAGTCTATTAATAACAAAACGTATTTTTCCAATGTATAAAATAAAAATTCCAATGGCTTTTGCTACTATAACCTTCCCGACCACTATTTCTTTTTTTGTTCTAATCACCCCAAAATACGAAATAGTATTTTTACTAGGTATAAAAAACAAAAATAGAGTAAATAAATAAAAATAGAAATGGATAAAGAAATAGTGGGTTCCTTCGTTTCTATGGTTACTTCTTAAACGGTGAGGTCCTCTCTATACACCGGAGCTCCTTCTTTTATTTCATCAATGTTATTGTTAACTTGTACAGTTCACCCTCTTTGGCTCTACCCATGAATTATCTAGTAATCGGTCTTTCACAACGAGATCTACCTATACAGTAACGGTATTTAATTATGAAGATTGGTTGGGTAGCTGACCCTCTTAGTCCGTTCTTGGAAGAATAAGGCTATAATCCTTCTGTTAAATAGGATTTCCTCTGCTTAATGGATAAGCATTTGTTACCAATGGGGAATTCTTTCTCATCTAAAATTGAAAATAGAGATGATTGGATTTGCACCAATAGAAACCATAAATTTGATACACAATAAAAGGATACGATAAATCTTTGTTTATTTATTTTCGGTAGTGAACGGATTTCTTCCATTCATTCTATCCTATTCACTGTACTTATAACTGATACGGGAAAAATTTTGTACTTTCTTTTGTCCCGGTCCATGGTCTAAACGAGTCGCACATACACCCTAGTACATGTTCCTCGACGCTGAGGGCATCCCCGAAGGGCGGGCGATTTGGTGACATTTCTGATTGGCTGTCTTGTGTTTCTAATAAGTTGTTTAATAGTTGGCATGTTGAATTGTATACATAATGAGTTGGTTTAGATCAATCCTAACCGGATGATTATGAATTACTTCTATATTCGATATTAATAATTAATATGATTAATAGTAATATATTAACCCCGGTAAAAAGAGAAAATCGAAAATTTCGGATTTTTGCGTGAAATACCTGCTATTTGTTATTCAACCGCTACAAGATCAACAATTCCATGAGCTTGGGCTTCTGTTGCTGACATAAAAACATCCCTTTCCATGTCTTCGGATATAACCCATAAGGGTTTGCCTGTTCTTTGTACATAAACCCTTGTGAGGATTTCGCGCAGCCTCAGTAGTTCTTTCGCTTCCAGGATAAATTCTACCGTTTGTGCCTCATAAAAAGAACTAGCAGGTTGATGGATCATTACCCTGATGATTTAATAAATGGTTTTCTCTATCTTACATCATTATCATGATGAGTCAAAGATAATAAAAAAAAGATAGGATTAACAACCGTACAGGCATCCTTTGTGCAGTGCATACGGCTCCACAATGGAATTCATTTTTACCTTCCAGCGAAGGAATAGAAAATATAGGATCTAGCAGACCCAGAGCAGTAAATGATCCAATAACCACCCTTCCTTTTTTTTAGTAATTTCAAAATACTATGATGGTTCCGTTGCTTTATGATTTCGTTTGTTATTCAGCAATCCCAAAGTTTCTTTTTTTTATTTTTTTTCTTAAAAATAAATATTTCGTAGTCTTTCATAACAGAAATATTGTTAAGAGTCTTCCGTCGTGAAAACAAAAAAGTTTGTGACGCTGAAAGAGGCCTCCGCGATAAATCAGCCTACAATCGGAAATGCCTTTTATCTCATACTACTCTTTCGATACATAACCTAATGGTTTAGAAAAAAAAAATTCTCATATCGAATTCAAAGTGCCATGCTATTATTACTTAATATTTTATATGGCGAAGGCATAGTTTTCTTTTTGTCTAAAAAAAACTCATTGGCGCCGAGCGTGCGGGAATGCTAGACGTTTGGTAATTTCTCCTCCGACTAGAATAAAAGATCCCATTGAAGCGGCTAATCCCATGCATATTGTCTGTACATCTGGTTGCACAAATTGCATAGTATCATAAATACCTAATCCGCTTATTACCCCTCCACCGGGAGAGTTTATAAATAAATACAGATCTTTGGTATCATCCTCCATACTGAGATATACCATAAGACTAATAAGTTGATTCGAAATATCACTATCAACCTCTTGGCCTAAAAAAAGTAATCTTTCTCGATAAAGTCGGTTGATTAGGATAAAATTGTATCCCTTAAGAACCGTACGGGCACCTTTTGATGCATACGGTTCAAAAAAAATAGCGAAAAAAGAATCAATGTTTAGATTTTAGCCTTCTTTAGAGGACTCTTTCTAACTTCTAATGAAGGGGCTTTTTCTTACCTTCCATTTTTTTTTCAAAATGGATGAGTTTTGTCCTTTGGCCCGCGGTCGTTTATCTATACTATAAATTTCAATAAATAAAAAAACAATTCATTAAATTTTCAATTTATCGAACTAACTTTTCATTGATATATTGTTTCATCGAGATTCAATTTCAATTCCGATGTCATTTTCTTGTTCCAAAATGGTCTTCTTCAATTCTTTTAGGTTTATGCTCTACTCCGAGTCAAGATCTGCCCGATTTGGATTTGCACATATAGGACAAATGCCCCAATAGCATGGCTTTTTGCTACGACTTCTTTTTTTTTTTTCAATTTACTTCATATTACTCGATTGATTAAAAGTTTTCTATCAATGCTATTGATAAATCGAATATGATACAAGTAGTAGTAATCATAGAATAGATAGATTCCAAATTGAGTTTTTTCTAAGCGGAGCCTGGATACTTCATTTTATTAGTACAACCGAGAAAACCATAAATTATTCTAATTGATAATATTAATCTGGATACCCCCCAAAAAATAGATCTAATTGCACTTCACGCTCCAAATTTTTGATGATTAAATCAATCCGTCTTGGGCGAAAGAGAGGATATCTCGATCGGGGGAGAGAACGGGGAAATACCATATGACCCAATATATCTGACAAGTCGCACTATAGGTCAACCCACGATGCGTCTTCCTCTCCGGGACTTCGAAAAGGTACTTTTGGAACACCAATAGGCATTAAAGCAAAGAAAAAAGAATTAAGTACTATAGCTAACTTTGATGTGGAAGCGTAACAACGGGTTTATTGTCTTAATAAATAAGATGGGCCTTTATCAGATTTTATCTTTTAGCATATTTTATACATAGATTTAATAAGTTCATAAAAAAGGAAAACAGAATTAATAAGGGAAACTTCTTCCCGAATAGGTTTTTGAATGATGAACAAGTATGTATACATTCACTCCTATAAAATAGGATCAATTCCCATCTACCATTGCGTATTGGTACTTATCGAGTATAGAATAGATCTGCTTCTTTTTGTTCCTACGAATAGAATCGAATTGTTCCATTATTACTAAAAGAATAGACTAAATATTAATCCTTTCGCCAAGATAATCCCCTCAAAAGGGGAGGTCCGTAGCATAGTTTTTTTTTTTCAGTGCAATAAAGTTACATAGTGTCTATTTTTCCTTGATAAAGGGGTATTTCCATGGGTTTGCCTTGGTATCGTGTTCATACCGTTGTATTGAATGATCCCGGTCGTTTGCTTTCTGTTCATATAATGCATACAGCTCTAGTTGCTGGTTGGGCCGGTTCAATGGCCCTATACGAATTAGCAGTTTTTGATCCCTCTGATCCTGTTCTTGATCCAATGTGGAGACAGGGTATGTTCGTTATACCCTTCATGACTCGTTTAGGAATAACCAATTCATGGGGGGGTTGGAGTATCACAGGAGGGACTATAACGAATCCGGGTATTTGGAGTTACGAAGGTGTGGCCGGAGCACATATTGTGTTTTCTGGATTGTGCTTCTTAGCAGCTATCTGGCATTGGGTGTATTGGGATCTAGAAATATTTTGTGATGAACGTACAGGAAAACCTTCTTTGGATTTGCCGAAGATTTTTGGAATTCATTTATTTCTCTCAGGGTTGGGTTGCTTTGGTTTTGGTGCATTTCATGTAACCGGATTGTATGGTCCGGGAATATGGGTATCCGATCCTTATGGATTAACCGGAAGGGTACAAGCCGTAAATCCTGCGTGGGGTGTCGAAGGGTTTGATCCTTTTGTTCCGGGCGGAATAGCCTCGCATCATATTGCAGCAGGTACATTGGGCATATTAGCGGGCCTATTCCATCTTAGTGTTCGTCCGCGCCCAACGTCTATACAAAGGATTACGTATGGGAAATATTGAAACCGTCCTTTCCAGTAGTATCGCTGCTGTATTTTTTGCAGCTTTTGTTGTTGCTGGAACTATGTGGTATGGTTCAGCAACTACCCCGATTGAATTATTTGGGCCCACTCGTTATCAATGGGATCAGGGATACTTCCAGCAAGAAATATATCGAAGAGTTAGTACCGGGTTAGCCGAAAATCAAAGTTTATCAGAAGCTTGGTCTAAAATTCCTGAAAAATTAGCTTTTTATGATTATATCGGGAATAATCCCGCAAAAGGTGGATTATTCAGAGCGGGTTCCATGGACAACGGGGATGGAATAGCTGTTGGTTGGTTAGGACACCCTGTTTTTAGAGATAAAGAAGGGCGCGAACTTTTTGTACGCCGTATGCCGACCTTTTTTGAAACATTTCCGGTTGTTTTGGTAGACGGAGACGGAATTGTTAGAGCCGATGTTCCTTTTCGAAGAGCAGAATCGAAGTATAGTGTTGAACAGGTCGGTGTAACTGTTGAGTTCTATGGCGGTGAACTCAATGGAGTCAGTTATAGTGATCCTGCTACTGTGAAAAAATATGCTAGACGTGCTCAATTGGGTGAAATTTTTGAATTAGATCGTGCTACTTTGAAATCCGATGGGGTTTTTCGTAGCAGTCCAAGGGGTTGGTTTACTTTTGGGCATGCTTCCTTTGCTTTGCTCTTCTTCTTCGGACACATTTGGCATGGTGCGAGAACCTTGTTCAGAGATGTCTTTGCTGGTATTGACCCAGATTTGGACGCTCAAGTAGAATTTGGGGCATTCCAAAAACTTGGAGATCCAACTACAAAAAGAGTCTAGTCTGATACAAGATTGCTCTGTTCTTTTTTTCCTTTATTTTTTGATTTGACATAGATAGGGTACCGGATAAATCTTTATTCGGATTGCTTACTTTTCATTTCTTTGACTCTTGTCTTGGTCTTTTTTTTATCCGTAAAAAGATCCCAATTAAACAGGTATGGAAGCTATAATTGTAAACCGAAATCAAATCTATGGAAGCATTGGTTTATACATTCCTCTTAGTCTCGACTCTAGGAATAATTTTTTTCGCTATCTTTTTTCGCGAACCGCCTAAAGTTCCAACTCCAACTAAAAAGGCAAAATGATTTCTCATTATCTCAATTGAAGTAATGAGCCTCACAATATTGTGAGGCTCATTACTTCAACTAGTCCCCGTGTTCCTCGAATGGATCTCTTAGTTGTTGAGAGGGTTGCCCAAAAGCAGTATATAAGGCATACCCAGTAAAACTTACAAGTAAACCAGATATAGAGATGGCAACTAGGGTTGCTGTTTCCATTATTATATAATTTCAAGACCACAATGGATCTATAATAAGATCATTTATTTACAACGGAATGGTATACAAAGTCAACAGATCTCACTGAATAAAAAAAAATATAGGATTATTTATGGCTACACAAACCGTTGACGATAGTTCTAGATCTGGGCCAAGACGAACTGTTGTAGGGGATTTATTGAAACCATTGAATTCGGAATATGGTAAAGTGGCTCCTGGGTGGGGAACTACACCTTTAATGGGTGTCGCGATGGGTTTATTTGCGATATTCCTATGTATTATTTTGGAGATTTATAATTCTTCCATTTTACTGGACGGAATTTCAAGCAATTAGATTCGATTCACAAGAACCCCTAAATAACTTTTCAATAAAAAGGAAAGTCTAAAGTATGTAGGTTTCTGCTTTTTAGCCCACTATTTTTTGGTAGTTCGATCGTGGAATTTATTTTTTTCTGTATTTCCGGAATATGAGTGTGTGACTTGTTAGAATTGATCCTATGGATACGACAGAGAAGAAGTCGGTCATCTTGATGAAGATGATTTGATCTCGTTGGATATTCAGTCTAGGCTAGTATCTGGAGCACAGAATATATGAAATAGATTCCAAAATATTAGAACAAATATTAGAACTATGATTCATACTTATCAGACCTCGTGGCCGGACTCCGAAACAAGAGTTAGAAGTGATAAATAAAAAAAATTTATTCTTTCGTTTCTACTTATTTTGGTTAAAGGATAAACCTTTCTTTAGCTTTTTTCATTATATTCAGTCATTGAATAAGCATTGAATAAGTGATAATCCAAGGGTTCTTACTCAGGGAATTTTTGAACTTTTTTTGGAAGGTTTTTTATTGAATCATCGTGGTTCTAGTCTGAATCTAAGGTTTTAATTGATTCATAGGGTCTTAACAAGATAATTCCTATCAATAATAAAGAAAACAAGAGTAAAGTCGCATTACATACAAATCAAAGAAAAAAAATAGGTAAATAGAAGATTCAAGAGGCCCCTAATGATCAATATAACTATGAATGAGCCGACTTGATATTTGGGCATTATAACTACAAAGAAGACTTTTCGGATTTTGATTCTTTCGTATCTTGATACAAAAAATTGAATCATAGCATTAAGAAGTTTGAAACTTTTTAGTACACATATCCGTTACGAGCGGTATTTGGGTGTTTCTGTTTGAGCCGTACGAGACGAAATTCTCATATACGGTTCTCAGAGGGGGGTCCCCTTGGTTTACCTATCTCAATAAAGTGTATGATTGGTTCGAAGAACGTCTTGAAATTCAGGCGATTGCAGATGATATAACTAGTAAATACGTTCCTCCTCATGTCAACATATTTTATTGTCTAGGAGGAATTACGCTTACTTGTTTTTTAGTACAAGTAGCTACGGGGTTTGCTATGACTTTTTACTACCGTCCGACCGTTACTGAGGCTTTTGCTTCTGTTCAATATATAATGACGGAAGCAAATTTTGGTTGGTTAATCCGATCAGTTCATAGATGGTCGGCAAGTATGATGGTCTTAATGATGATCCTGCACGTATTTCGCGTGTATCTTACTGGTGGATTTAAAAAACCTCGTGAATTGACTTGGGTTACAGGTGTGGTTCTGGCTGTATTGACCGCATCCTTTGGTGTAACTGGTTATTCCTTACCTCGGGACCAAATTGGTTATTGGGCAGTCAAAATTGTAACAGGTGTACCGGAAGCTATTCCAGTAATAGGGTCGCCTTTGGTAGAGTTATTACGCGGAAGTGCTAGTGTGGGACAATCTACCTTGACTCGTTTTTATAGTTTACACACTTTTGTATTACCTCTTCTTACTGCCGTATTTATGTTAATGCACTTCCCAATGATACGTAAGCAAGGCATTTCTGGTCCTTTATAGAGAATAGAAATCATAGATTTGTAATTAGTTATTTATGATTACTCAGGGGGGAAGAAGAGTATTTCATTGCTGCAAATATGGATTATTGAAAAATAAGACATGTATTTGGATATTTCCCTTCAACTCCACGAAATTTTATTCGTTATTTTTCAATAATAGTTGAAGGGAATTCTTCGAAGAGAAAATGGATTATGGGAGTGTGTGACTTGAACTATTGATTGGACCGTGTAGATATATGTCTTTTTATCTGCCACATTGGGATTCACAACAAAATGTGTCTTTATTCCAACCACCGCGAAAGCTCCATACAGAGGGTAGGCTGGTTCGCTTGAAGAGAATCTTTTCCATGATCAGACTTGACCATGTCGTGCATGACCAGGCTCCGTAAGATCCATTAGAATAGGTGATATATATGCCATAATACAGATTATGTTTTATCTATTTCACTTACTTAATAGTATGAAAATGCATTCATTTCCTCTGCATTGACTCGATTTATAATACTATCGGAGTGAAACAAGGGATCTAAAGAAGAACATAGGCTAGACTCTATTAGTAACAAGTAAATCCTTTGGATGTAAAAAGTATCAATATTTTTGGGGGCTAAAGCCCCATCGCAAGGTTTGAGACGACCCAGAAAGCACTTGAACATTATCAACTTTGTAAGCCTACTTGGGTATTGAGCATTTATCTGTACGAACTTAATTCCTTGCAATGGATAATTGTAACTCTTGAAAACGGAATCCGCTAAATTTTTTCTTACATTGAATCACTCATTTATTTTATATATGCTTGGATAAGATATCGATTTTTTTTTCTGGATCCAGTTGGTTCGTTTGATTTGTGCTCGAGCCGGATGATGAAAAATTATCATGTCCGGTTCTTTCGGGGGATGGATCCATAATAATTCACCTATCCTAATAACAAAAAAACCAGATTTGAATGATCCTGTATTAAGAGCTAAATTGGCTAAGGGTATGGGTCATAATTATTACGGAGAACCCGCATGGCCCAATGATCTTTTATATATTTTTCCAGTAGTCATTCTAGGTACTATTGCATGTAACGTGGGCTTAGCGGTTCTAGAACCATCAATGATTGGTGAACCCGCAGATCCATTTGCAACTCCTTTGGAAATATTGCCGGAATGGTATTTCTTTCCCGTATTTCAAATACTTCGTACAGTGCCAAATAAGTTATTGGGTGTTCTTTTAATGGTTTCCGTACCGGCGGGATTATTAACTGTACCATTTTTGGAGAATGTCAATAAATTCCAAAATCCATTTCGTCGTCCAGTAGCGACAACCGTCTTTTTGATTGGTACCGCAGTAGCTCTTTGGTTGGGTATTGGAGCAACATTACCGATTGATAAATCCCTAACTTTAGGGCTTTTTTAAATTGATTCAATTGTGAAATAAATAAAATATCACGATGTGTGTATCTAGGGAATAGTTGCTTCAAAGTGAATTACCCCTAGATACACATATTTAATGAAATTTTTGATTTATTTTGAGTATACGGATTCTGTTAAAGATTCAAACTTCATTTTCGTCTTTTTTTTTTATAAAGTTTTTTTACAACAAAAATCCAATGGATTTCAAATTTATGCAAAATTCTTTTCCATTTCGAGAATGTCTAATATATGTTTTACGTCTTCTATGCGAAAATGTTTGATTTTCATAAGTTCGTCTGGACTATTATTCAAAAGGTCAAATAATGTATGTATATTGCACCTTTTGAGGCAATTATAGATCCTAGGAGGCAATTCTGATTGGTCAATAAAAATATATTTTAATGCTCTTTCTTTTTTCTTTTTTCTTAGTTTCGCCAATTTCTCATGAAAAGTAAAAAGGGGTAAAGTAACTTTTTGTTTATTATTTTTAAAATGGAAGTTTTCTTTTTCTTCTTCCGCATGTAAAAAAGGAATAAATAAATCAATCAAATTCCGAGAGGCTTCATGAAGTGCTTCTTTAGGAGTTAAACTTCCATTGGTCCATATTTCGAGAAAAAGTATCTCTTGTTTTTCATTCCCATTTACATAAGAATGAATACTATGATTAACATTTCGAACAGGCATGAATATAGCATCCATAGGATAACTTGCGTCTTGAAAATTATTTGGCGTTTGTATATGATATCCGCGATTCCTCTCGATCTTTAATTCAATACAAAAATTAATTGGTTCCGTTAGGTTAGCTATATGCTGTGTATTATCAACGATTTCCACCGAAGGTGGTAAGATGATGTCTTGAGCAGTTACGCATCCAGGACCCTTGACACAAATAGACGCATCACGAGTTCCATACAGATTACTTCTCAATACAATTTCTTTCAAATTCATTAAAATTTCATGTACTGATTCTTGAATACCGACTATGGTAGAGTATTCATGTGGGATTTTTTCAGATTTTGCACGTGTGATACATGTTCCCTCTATTTCTCCAAGCAAAGCTTTTCGCATCGCAATGCCTATAGTATCCCCTTGTCCCTTCATAAGTGGAGACAGAATAAAGCGTCCATAATAAAGACGCTTACTGTCTGCTCTTGATTCAACACACTTCCACTTTAGTGTCCGAGTCGATACTCTGATTTTCTCTCGAACCATAGTAATATTTTTTGATAAAATCATTGAATTATTTATTTCTCTTGAAATTTCTCTTCAATGTTTATTTTTACACACGTCGTTTTTTAGGGGGCCTACAGCCATTATGTGGCATAGGGGTTACATCCCGTATGAAACTTAATAGTATACCGCTTCTCCGAATAGCTCTTAATGCTGCATCTCTTCCGAGACCGGGGCCCTTTATCATAACTTCGGCTCGTTGCATCCCTTGATCCACTACTGCCCGAATAGCATTTCCTGCTGCGGTTTGGGCGGCAAATGGTGTCCCTCTTCTTGTACCTTTGAATCCACACGTACCGGCGGAGGACCAAGAAATTACCCGACCCCGTACATCTGTAACAGTCACAATTGTATTGTTGAAACTTGCTTGAACATGAATAACGCCCTTTGGTATTCTACGCGTACTTTTACGTGAGCTAATACGTCCATTTCTACGTGAACCGATTCTTGGTATGGGTTTTGCCATATTTTATCATCTCATAAATCTAAGTCAGAGATATATGGATATATCCATTTCATGTCAAAACGGATCCTTTAATTTCTTTTTATGTATATATTGTGGGTGGCCTTTAGGGGTCCTTTTTTTTATAAAGATTATCCTTGTCTTTGTTTATGTCTCGGATTGGAACAAATTACCATAATTCGTCTCCGCCTACGGATCAGGCGACATTTTTCACAAATTTTCCGAATGGAGGCCCTTATTTTCATATTTTTTATTCCTTACCTTAATCTACTTATTGGAAGAAAATAAGTTTCTTGAAATTTTCTATTTCGAATTGGATCTCCCTACAAAAAAAAGAATATTGCACGTGAAAAGACTACTTCACCTAATCATTCGAATCTTTGTTTCGTAGTCTATAAATTATACGCCTTCTGGTCCTGGTTGAATCGTAACAACTTACTGAAATTTTGACTCTCTATTACCTAGTATATGGATAAAACTATGTTGAATCCTTCCTGAAACGTAACCTAGAATTGGATCCTCATTATCTAAACAAACCCAAAACATATCATTGGTAAGTGATTCAGTAATTAAACCTTCAGAAATCCTTTTTTGCTCTTTCATTCCAGACGAAACACCCTTCAAAGTATCAATTAATCAAGGGGGAGTCGTATTATAAACTATAAACCCACCTCTTTTCTTTTTTTTTTTTTTTTACAAATAGGGAAGTTCTGTGTATAATTCGAATATCATAAAGATTACCATATATAACACAAAATTTCGCCGCCGATTCCCTGTAGTCGAGCTTCTCGGTCTGTCATTATACCCCGAGAAGTAGACAGAATTACAATGCCCATTCCGCCTAAAATTCTAGGAATTTTTTGATAGTTAGAATATATTCGGAGACCAGGTCGACTGATCCGTTTTAAATTTAAAATCGTTTTATATGGTCCTTTCCTATTTCTTCTATGTCGTAGGGTTAAAACCCAAAAATCCTTGTTGCTTTCCCGATGTTTCCTTACGTTTTCAATAAAACCTTCTCGTAAAAGTATTTTAACAATGTTTTCGGTGATGTTAGTAGATGGTATTCGAACCATTCCTTTTCTATTCATGTCAGCATTGCGAATAGAGGTTATTATGTTAGCAATAGTGTCCTTACCCATGATAAACGAAAATTATTGGTTACTTAAATTTTTGATCTAATCAACATTCTTTTTTATTAAATAGTTATGAATTTTAAAAGGTATATACGTGATACACAATCTACTAATTAATTTCATTCAAATAGTATAACTATCTCACGGTCTGTCTCATTTTATAATACTTCAGGTGCTAATGAAATTATTTTAGTGAAATTTAACTGTCTCAATTCTCGGGCAATCGCACCAAAAATTCGAGTTCCTTTTGGATTTCCTTCTTGATCAATAACAACCGCAGCATTGTCATCATATCGTATTATCATACCATTTTCTCGTTTGAGTTCTTTACAAGTACGTACAATTACAGCTCTGATCACTTCTGATCTTTCTAGAGGTGTATTTGGGACGGCTTTCTTGATTACAGCAACAATAACGTCACCAATATGAGCATATCGTCGATTACTAGCCCCTATGATTCGAATACACATCAATTCTCGGGCTCCGCTGTTATCTGCTACATTCAAAAGGGTTTGAGGTTGAATCATATTATTTTGGAATCTTTTCTTTCAATGCAAAGGGCGAAGTAAAAAAAAAAAAAAGAAATATTGTTTTTCAAAAAAAAAAAAAATAAATCTGCAATTGTTTTTTTTTCATCTTAAACAAAGATCGCTTTCCTTTGATTCTACATTTCTATCCCGAAGTAATGAATTGGGTTCGTATAGGCATTTTGGATGCCGCTATTGAAATAGCTTTTCTGGCTATATTTTCGGCTACTCCACTCATTTCATAAAGTATTCTACCTGGTTTAACAACAGCTACCCAATATTCGGGGGATCCTTTCCCTGAACCCATACGTGTTTCTGTGGGTCTTAGTGTAACGGGTTTGTCCGGAAATATACGTACCCATATTTTTCCACCGCGTCGTGCATTTCGTGTCATTGCCCTTCGTCCGGCTTCGATTTGTCTCGATGTGATCCAAGCGGGTTCAAGTGCCTGAATAGCGTATCTCCCGAAGCAAATACTATTGCCTCGATAAGATATTCCTTTCATTCTTCCTCTATGGTGTTTACGGAATCTGGTTCTTTTGGGGTTATAGTTGATGGTTATTTCTAAATTCCATCTCTACTACAGAACCGGACATGAGAGTTTCTTCTCATCCAGCTCCTCGCGAATGAAACGATTCAAAAAAATATACATGTATTTACTGATATTTTCTGAATAATAGATTCAATTATGGGATTTTTGATATTTCATTTAATCAATCTATTCGAAATTTGTATATCTTCTTTTCTTTTGATAGAAAACTAAACTGTTTATAGATTCTAGAATAATAGAATAAGTTTTTTTATTATAGTTTTCTAAAAAATTATAGATAATATAATCTCGTTTTGTTATTTTTTCTTTTATTATTAAGGTTATAACAAATCTTTATTTTGTTTTGCCTTTTTTTATCTATTATTATATTTGATCGACCCTAATTTAGAAATATAATAAAATGGAAACGTTCGCGGGCGAATATTTACTCTTTTTATATATGTTTTGGTTCTCGGGTTAGTTAGCCCATGAACCTACCTCTCATAATAAATGGATTGGTCTTGGGTTCCTTCCGCCATCCTACCCAATGAATTATTAGGATTCGTTTTCAATAGAATATTATGTATTCACGGGTTCCCTCGTTCCCATCGCCTCTCGATTAATGGTTAGGTCTTAATTATACAATGGAGCCCGTAATAAAATTTGTTTTTGAGTCAATCTTCTCAGTCTTTATTGTCTCGGGGCTCTTGGCTTTTTTGTTCTATGAACAGATTCATCTAATTATGAATTCATCAGTCTTAATGCTTTATTACACTACCTTTTATGAGATGACCCATAGACCTTACATATTACGTATTGGAATGATATATCATTCATATTCTTTTTCTCTCTTTCTTTCACCCTTCCATTTATCCGCATACTTTTATTGCTTGACAACTCATAATCGGATTTTTTTTATGCAAAAAAGATTTCAGTTGCTACAATGATATGACCAATATAACATATCTTGACTGGTTGGTTTTTTAGATCCAGATAATGCGAAGCGATGAGTTGGTTATTAGTTTTATAATTATTAGTTCAGATTATGTATGGGCTTATCCTTCTTTATTTTTTGGTTTTAATCCGAACATAAAAAAAACTGACGAGTCGCACACTAAGCATAGCAATTATCTCAAATGATTAATTTCATTTTTATTTAACCTTATAGAATTGCTCATTTTTTATTTAAACGAAAAAGACTGATTTGTCATTTCTTGGTCGATCA
>NW_026124164.1:0-7500 GCF_025177605.1 Cucumis melo
GCGCTATAGCTTGTTTCCAATACTCAGCGGCTTGATTGAACCAAGCCTCCGCAATTTCAGAATCTCCCTGTCGAATGGCCTGTTCTCCCCGGTCGGAATAGGCAGGTAAATTCCTTCCCTTAGAACCGTACTTGAGAGTTTCCTACCTCATACGGCTCAACAGTCAATTCTTTTGCTGTCCCATATTTAAAAAAATTTATCATATCTAATCTAATTGAATGAAATTTTTCATAGATCTAGCCCATTTTTTTTTCTCGAGTTAAGCAAAAGCGGTTAATTATATAAGTTTCAAACTTCAATTTTGCTGAATAATTAAATAAGTTTTATCTTTTCTCCCACCTTCAGAAGAATAAAGCATAGGCATTCCACCCACTATCGTTACAATTTTCTGAAAGATAACTATCTCGGTTTCATCTAGAAATTTATATAGAATCCTTGAAAAAGACTTTCCTTCATAAGAAAGAAAAGACTTACTGTCTTTGGGATCTGATGCTACACCGCTGCTCAATATTGTAGGGGATCCACCCTATTACATAAGTGGATTCCTTCATTTTGATCTTATATCATGATATAAGTAAGCAGTTTTTTATTGTATCGGCCAAAAACCTGACTAATTGATCTTTACGGTGCTTCTTCTATCAATTAGATCCTTTATCCATAGAATAAAGTATCTAGGCATACCTATTTCTTCATATTTCTGCTTCTATGAAGTTTCTTTCTTTGCTACAGCTGATACAAATCGTTAGTTTGGACAATACATATGTAGAAAGCCTATTTTTTTTAGTATTTATTAGCGAATTTTCTCTTTTTTTTTCTTTCTATAGTGGAGATAGTCGCACGTAATGACAGATCACAGCCATATTATTAAAAGCTTGTGGTAAGAACGGGTTTCGTTCTAGTGCCCGAAAATAATATTCCAAAGCTTTTGTATGTTCTCCGTTCCTTGTGTGGATAAGACCTATGTTATAGAGTATATAACTTCGATCATAGGGATCGATTTCTAGTCGCATAGCTTCATAATAATTCTGTAGAGCTTCCGCATAATTTCCTTCGGATTGAGCCGACATCCGTTACGGTCGTTCGTTATTCCATTGAAAGAATCTCCGTTCCAGAACCGTACGTGAGATTTTCATCTCATACGGCTCCCCCTTTATCTGATGCGCATAATGAGATGAGAATAATACATGAAATCAAAAAACATTGAAATACTCTCATTATGAACTCATGGGACTAGCGTTTTTACAAAAAATCTCTAGCCAACCTTCCTGTAAAAGATCTTTTCTTAACATCAAGCATGGTTTACTAGATAAAAATAAAAATGGTAACTCTAACAATTTCTTTGTCCTCAACGCCTCTAAATTTCCAGGAATTAGTCACTTCAACAGTCTTCGATGGTTATACAGGTATCCAAAATACAAACGAGATGGATGTTTGTTGTCCCAACCATTTTTCTAAGTTCCGATCCCGATAAGGAAAAGGTATAATTTATAACAAAGTTTTCGTGTTGTTGATTCCTAGGTGTAGTGCTTCTTCCCCTCTGCTACCTATTTTTACTAGTGAATATTTTTACTAGTGGAGTAGGGTTGACTTAATCCATAGGTTACACCTTTCGCTTAATACTAGAATCGACAATTCTAGCATCTAAGGTTACATTAATCGGGGATACACGACAGAAGGAATTTTTTGATTTTCAAATTGCACCTCCAAGAAGCGTAGATTTATTTCAATTATTGTTTTCTTTCTATCCCGAATACTGTGTCTTTCTACTAAGACGGAGAGCGGTAAAGAAAATTGAAAAAAAAAAAAATCAAATCGCACCATCTCTGTAATAGGTGAATGCCTCTTTTTCCCCGGAAGTTGTCGGAATTATTCGTAATAAGATATTGGCTACAATTGAAAAGGTCTTATCGATAAAATTTCCATTTATCCCACCAGATCTAGGCATCGGTAACAACCCCATTCTATAATTTCTTTTAATTACCTCTCGTGAGAAAATGATCCCACAAACAAAGGAATTGCATAGTACGAAATAACATAAAAACGGATTCATTAAAAAATCCCACTCGATATTAAAATTGTTTCTTTTTGATTTCACAGGAATCAATAAAAGAGAAGAAATATTTCAATCCGGTTAAATTTCATCCAAATGTAGTAGGATCAGAATGAAGAGAACTATTCTGATTTCAGCGAAGTTGAAGAAAAAAAGAATTTTATTTATCTGACTGGGGTAATTCTAGAAGTTTTTTGATTGAATTATGATACAAAAAAGAGCAAAAAGAATCGAATAATCATTCTATGATTCATAACTTGTGACTAGATATATGTATGGGATAAACAGTTGTTGGTGAAAAATCGAAAACTGTAAAAGTCGAATTTTTAGAAAAAAGGAATCATAGTTTAAAAAACTAAATAGAATCATGAGCTAAAAGTATCCATTAAACATAGTTAAAAAAAAATTATTTGTATAGTTAGAATTGGTTGGACGTGCCTATCAAAAAAAAAATTGAATATTAATGACTCACTATTAACTCGGTTTCTGGGCCATAATCATTCTGTAGGAGAGATGGCCGAGTGGTTGAAGGCGTAGCATTGGAACTGCTATGTAGGCTTTTGTTTACCGAGGGTTCGAATCCCTCTCTTTCCGTACTAATTCAACAATGTTACTGACCACAATGTATCAAATCAAATAACAATCGATACTATTATTCCAACGGTTAGACCTTTATGGATTCTTTATTTCGAATTTTTGTGGTACGGAAACGAAAAGACTGGAAAGAATGCACAAGAGATGAAAATCCCCCTACCGATCAATGATAGATGAATGATAGAAAAATTTCCGGATCAAAACCTTACTTTCCTTCGGTCTCTTTACTTAGACTTCGGCGAAGGGGAGGACGAAATTGTCCGAACCCTTGTTTTTTAGTTAGGTTTAAGTCTGACGAGAATAATATTCTACAACGAGCAATTCATTTATTTTTAAACTGACCCATTTACTATCTATTATTTGATTGACTAATCCTTTATATTGCAATGGCTGAAGAGTCAAATGTTTTGGCAATTCCTGAGGGGGGGATGAATCAAGATAATTTTGAATCAGTGTTCTCGATTTTTTTTCATCTTTTGCTGTAATAATATCTCGGGGTTTGCACCGATAACTTGGTATATCCACTATAGAACCATTAACTAAAATATGTCTATGATTAACTAATTGTCGGGCTTGAGGAATAGTCGAAGCCATACCCAATCGAAAAAGGATGTTATCCAAACGCATTTCAAGTAATTGTAGTAAAACTTGACCCGTTGATCCTTTGGCTTTTCCGGCGATACGAACGTATTTAAGTAATTGTCGTTCTGTAAGACCATAATGAAAACGCAATTTTTGTTTTTCTTCTAAACGAATACGATATTGAGATTTTTTACCGGAACGCGATTGGTTTTTAAGATCGTTTCCGGTTTTGGGCCTTTTACTAGTTAGTCCCGGTAAAGCCCCCAGACGGCGTATTTTTTTGAAACGAGGCCCTCTGTAACGCGACATAAAGACTCCTTATTTTATTTTATTTAAATTTCATAAACATTTTATTTTATTTAAATTTCATAAACTTAAATGAAAACTAAATGATAAATATTATAAATGAAGTGAAATCCAGTAAAGTATTGTACTACAAAACAAAGAATAATTAGATAACTTGGATCAATATCCGGATCCTATTGTATATGTAAATGATATAAAAAAGTAAGAGTTCCTTTCTTGATTTGTTCTACAGAAATAGAACCCCTCCTTTAGTCATAAAGGTAAGTAAGTTCCTACGACATCATAGATCGGTGACCTTTGAAAAAGGGTAAGAAGTCGTTTCTTTATTTATTTGATTTATCAATTATGTCAAAAATAAAATCAATAGAGAAAAGCCGGCTATCGGAATCGAACCGATGACCATCGCATTACAAATGCGATGCTCTAACCTCTGAGCTAAGCGGGCTCACATAACAGAAATGTTACATGCATAGTAATTTACTAAATTACTGGGATCTTAGCTATTCCTAATTAATATGAATATAGAATCTAATTTCATTTCAAATAAATATTCAATATTGGAATTGTTCTATTATAGAACATAATAATTAATATAACGATTAATAGAATATAGCGATAGAAAATTTTGATCTATTTATCAAATGGATGTGTATCAATAATTAATGTGTTAATCTTAATTGCATTTAATGCAATTGAGATGATAATGAAGCGTTTCTATGTTTTCATTCTGAAAGGTGGAAGATAAGACGAACAAGGGAATCGACCGTTTAAGTATTAAATTTTTTACTAAAAAAATAATAGAAAGAGGGGCAAATATATATGTTCATATATCTATCTATATTGATATATATTGAATTGCAGATACAGAAATGATAGAATCATTTTGGATCGGAACAAATATGGGTCTCCGATAGAGAAGAGAGAGATGAAAGAAGATAGACAAGAAATCCAATAGGAGGAAACACTTTTCAATAGAGGAATCGGTATTCTAATGACTTGAGTGGTTCCAGTATAATACAAATGAAAGAAAACGGGGAAGGACATCATAATGCGATACTAATCTTAAAAGAGGGGGATATGGCGAAATCGGTAGACGCTACGGACTTAATTAGATTGAGCCTTGGTATGGAAACCTACTAAGTGATAACTTTCAAATTCAGAGAAACCCTGGAATTAAAAATGGGCAATCCTGAGCCAAATCCTTTTTTCCGAAAAAAAAGGGTAGGTGCAGAGACTCAATGGAAGCTGTTCTAACAAATGGAGTTGACGACGTTGCGTTAGTAAAGGAATGAATCCTTCCATCGAAACTCCAGAAACGATGAAAGATAAACGTATTACGTACTGAAATACTATATTGATTAATGACAACTCGAATCTCTATTTTTTATATTTCTATAATTTTTTATATTTATATTTATATATATATATAAAATTATATATAAAAATGAACGAATTGTTATGAATCGATTCCAAGATCTACAAGTTGAAAAAATAATCGAATATTCATTGATCAAATCATTTACTCCATCATAGTCTGATAGATCTTTTGAAGAATTGATTAATCAGATCGAATAGAATAAAGATAGAGTCCCATTCTACATGTCAATAACGACAAAAATGAAATTTATAGTAAGAGGAAAATCCGTCGACTTTTAAAATCGTGAGGGTTCAAGTCCCTCTATCCCCAAAACCCTAAAAAGGCCCGTTGGCCTCTTTAATTATTTATCCGTTCATTAGCAATTCAGACTTTGTTATGTTTCTCATTCATTCGACTCTTTCACAAGCGTATTTGAGCGGAAATTTGATTTCTTATCACAAGGCTTGTGGTATATATTCTATATGATAGACGTACAAACGAACATCCTTGCGCAAGTAATCTGTGAAATTTGAATGATTAACTGTCTACTGTACTGAAACTTCGAAAGGCTTATCCAAGCCCTGAAATTTCGTATATCTTCAAAAAGAAGACTTTGGAATACCTTTTTTCTTATTTACAATTGACATAGACCAAAGTCATCTATTAAAATAAGGATAATGTGTCGGAAATGGCCGGGATAGCTCAGTTGGTAGAGCAGAGGACTGAAAATCCTCGTGTCACCAGTTCAAATCTGGTTCTTGGCACATCATGAATTTGTATGAGTATCTATTCTACGGATTCATTAATAATATAGATCATGAAAAATACTGATACATGATGATGTCTGGAAATCTACCCTTTAACTAAACTATATATATTTTTTACTCTATTTATAGATGTCGAAAATAGACAAGTAAAGATAAAGAGGATATTTATAGAAATATGTAAAGGATGTATATAGATATGTAAAAGAAAAGAATTTTCTTTTGTTTCCTCTTCTTTTTTATTTGTTCATACTCTGTCTCCTGGCGTTCAATTCCTATTTTATACATATTTGAAAGTTTCAATTAGTTCCTTATAAGACCCAAAAGTCTAGTCTAGGGGAGTTGAAAGGCGGGAATGGCCAAGATTCATCTCAGATACAGTACAAATAGAATCCGATTCTCTTTTCATATTATATTTCTTCATTTCACCCTATGTGACTTTTTAAAGCACATCTATAAGTCATATGCGTGATACATAGTTCATAATGCAGAACTCATTTAGTTCATCCTATTAGCTTGTGGCTCATCCAAAATAAGTATCTTACAAATTGGATAATCTCACCAAATCTCTAATTGTATTTTTTTTAATCAATAATAATAAGATGAATGAGACTTCAATTACTATGCTATATCTATAAGAGAACGTAAAAATGTATTTGAATATCTTGAGTTGTCGAAGTGAAGATTAGTTTCGTATTATTTAATGAGCATCTTGTATTTCATAAAAATTGGGGGCAATATAATCCTTACGTAAGGGCCATCCTACCCAACTTTCAGGCATTAAGATACGCTTTAGACGTGGATGATTATCATAAGAAATTCCCAACATATCATAAGATTCCCTTTCTGGAAAATCCGCACTTTTCCAAACCCAGAAAACAGACGGAATTTTAGGATTTATCCTTGCGGCAAATACTTTTATGCATACCTCTTCCGGTTGATCTATACCATACTCGATTCTCGTAAGATGATACACACTAGCTAACAGTCCGCCTGGTGCTACATCATAAGCACATTGGGAACGTAGATAATTGTAACCATATACATATAAAATGACTGCAATGGAATGCCATTCCTCGGGCTTTATTTGTAAAGTCTCTATTCCTTGGTAATCGAAACCCAAAGATCTATGAACCAGTCCATGTTTGACTAGCCAAGAAGACAAATTACCCTGCATCTTCTCCCCCCCCCCATTTTTTTATTTTTATTTGTATAAGTATTTCCCATTTACAATGAAAAATTGATGAAGATTCACTCGTTCTTTGCTTTGTTATTCTGTACAAAAAAAGTATACGGCCTAATTTACTAATTCGTAGGAAGAGACTGCACTTTTGTATTTGAAAAAAGTTTCAGGAGGGATGATCTCTGAAGTAGATGATGGTTGATAGAGTAATCCTTGATCGTAATTTCCAGTATTAGTACTTGGGCCAACATGAAATTTGTGATTGGTAGTAAAACACCGATTTTCCTCTTGAGACTTAATTCGATCTTCATAGATTTCTCGAGATATTTTCTTACGAAGTTTTGTTATAGCATCTATAACAGCCTCGGGTTTAGGCGGACAACCCGGCAAATACACATCGACAGGAATTAACTTATCGACTCCCCGAACAGTACTATAAGAATCGGTACTGAACATCCCTCCTGTAATTGTACATGCTCCCATAGCAATAACATATTTTGGTTCAGGCATTTGCTCATATAATCTTACTAAAGAAGGAGCCATTTTCATTGTTACCGTACCCGCTGTTAAAATTAAGTCTGCCTGTCTAGGACTAGATCTTGGTACCAGTCCATAACGATCAAAGTCGAATCGTGAACCTATTAATGAAGCGAATTCAATGAAG
>NW_026124164.1:15000-28973 GCF_025177605.1 Cucumis melo
TAATCACATTAATAGTTGCATTGACAGTTATCTTTGGACTCAAATCTGTATTGATAGTTACATTTTAAGTGGTAGTCACAATTACAGTGACAGTTACATTTATAGTTCTATTTGTGCTGAAGGTGGAAATAGTAGTCAAAGTGAGAGTTTCAGTATAAGAACTAGCACGCATAGAAAAAATTTAACTACAACAGAACGTTCTAATGATCTAGATCTAACTAAAAAATACAGGCATTTGTGGGTTCAATGCGAAAATTGTTATGGATTAAATTATAAGAAAATTTTTAAATCAAAAATGAATATTTGTCAACAATGTGGATACCATTTGAAAATGAGTAGTTCAGATAGAATCGAACTTTTGATTGATCCAGGTACTTGGGACCCTATGGATGAAGACATGGTCTCTTTGGATCCCATTCAATTTGATTCGGAGAATCAACTTTATACTTATAAAGATCGTCTTTCTTCTTATCAAAGAAAGACAGGATTAACTGAGGCTATTCAAACAGGCACAGGTAAATTAAATGATATTCCAGTAGCAATTGGGGTTATGGATTTTCAGTTTATAGGGGGTAGTATGGGATCCGTAGTAGGAGAGAAAATCACCCGTTTGATCGAGTATGCTACCAATCAATTTTTACCTCTTATTTTAGTGTGTGCTTCGGGAGGAGCACGCATGCAAGAAGGAAGTTTGAGCTTGATGCAAATGGCAAAAATATCTTCCGCTTTATATGATTATCAATCAAATAAAAAATTATTCTATGTAGCAATCCTTACATCTCCTACTACTGGTGGGGTGACAGCTAGTTTTGGTATGTTGGGGGATATCATTATTGCCGAACCGAATGCCTACATCGCATTTGCGGGTAAAAGAGTAATTGAACAAACATTGAATAAGGCAGTCCCTGAGGGTTCACAGGAGGCTGAATCTTTATTCGATAAGGGCTTATTCGATCTAATCGTACCACGTAATCCTTTAAAAGGTGTTGTGAGTGAGTTATTTCAGCTCCACGCTTTCGTTCCCTCGAATCAAAATTCAATCAAGTAAAGCCTTACTTAACTTAAAAAATGAATTCTTTTTTTTTTTATTTCTTCCGCAAAATTTGGCACGGGGAAGAAAATGAATTTCATGCTCCCTTCTTAACATTACATGTGTATATATACTTCAACTATAGCAAATAGCGGCATAGAGTCTTGCATCTTTCTACATCTCTAGCGGATCTCTAGTTTTACTAAGAATCCTTGTTGTTGGATCGGATTATAACTACCTTTTTGGGAATTTGTACGAAAATCTTTATGAAATTTTATTAAAAAAAAATGCTAAGACAAGATAATAACTAAAATAATGCAAACGTCTATTATGATACATATATCTCATGTCGAAAGATGAGTAAGTCCATTTATTTAATTCGACATTCCTCATTCCTTTTCTATATATACTCACGTAGATATTACTTAGTATAATTATATATTGAATTAGTATAATTATAAGATACCTTTTATAACAATCAATAAATAACAGGTAAAACTATTAATATAACAATGAAAATATTAAGTCGAGGTATCCATTCTATGACAACTCTCACCACCTTACCCTCTATTTTTGTGCCTTTAGTGGGCCTAGTATTTCCGGCAATTGCAATGGCTTCTTTATTTCTTCATGTTCAAAAAAACAAGATTTTTTAAATATGCTGTCTATTTTTTTTTTTCAAAACTTAGACTTTGACGATAACACAGCTATCTATTTAGTAGACTAGAATCTAACATGTGGCTTACTCCAAACATAAGCGATATATACATACGTAAACATGATATCTGAGGAAATCAATTAGAAGTATTTCAAAATAGAAAATAGATAAGTTTCAAAATAGAAAATAGATAAGAGATCGGGCGACAAATGTTTGAGATATAAAATCAATATACCTATATGGATGTAGGTATCTATAGGGAATCATATAAAGGTGATGTTATTATTTTAGATCTAAGTAATTCGATGAATTACTTAGATCTAAAGTAAAGGTTCACATCAAAATAGTGCTAGTTGATTAGAGTTACTTCGGAAACAAAAAAAGTAAAATAGATTTTTTTTGATTCTCTTAATTCCAATAAAATGCAACGAGATCTAGTATGAATTGGCGATCAGAACGTATATGGATAGAATTTATAAGAGGATCTCGAAAAATCAGCAATTTCTGCTGGGCCTTTATCCTTTTTTTAGGTTCATTAGGGTTTTTATTGGTTGGAACTTCCAGTTATCTTGGTAGGGATTTGATAGCTTTATTTCCGTCTCAGCAAATAATTTTTTTTCCACAGGGGATCGTAATGTCTTTCTATGGGATTGCCGGTCTCTTTATTAGCTCCTATTTGTGGTGCACAATTTTGTGGAATGTAGGTAGCGGTTATGATCGATTCGATAGAAAAGAAGAAATAGTGTCTATTTTTCGTTGGGGGTTTCCTGGAAAAAATCGTCGAATCTTCCTACGATTCCTTATGAAAGACATTCAGTCCATCAGAATAGAAGTTAAAGAGGGTATTTATGCACGTCGTGTCCTTTATATGGAAATAAGAGGCCAAGGGGCCATTCCCTTGACGCGTACCGATCAGAATCTGACCCCACGAGAAATTGAGCAAAAGGCTGCCGAATTGGCCTATTTCTTGCGTGTACCAATTGAAGTTTTTTGAAAAATGAAGTTCAGAATGAATTTTGTTCGTAGCAAGAGGGATAAAACTGAAATGAAAGAATAGTCTTTTTTATAGACCATAGTAATAGTATAATAACTTAACTGGAATTTCTTCAGAATGCTCATTTGACCCAAAGCAGACGTATACGGAACAGCCAGAAAACTTTCTTTGTCCGAAATTTTGATCCGTATGTAAATCAACTGCACAGTAACAAAAAAAAGTGGATTCTTTGTTATTTTCTTTCTGTATTATTTCGAAATTCAAGGATTAACTAATAAATCACAAATCAAAAACTAAAAAACAGGGAATGGATTCATAATAGTATGCATATGACTTGTAATAGAACTTATGTTTGATATAAATATTAGTAGTGTAGAGAGTTAACGAATGAAGTGAGTTCATTAAAAAATAAAAGACGAAAAAATGGAAAAAAAGAAAGCATTCATTCCCCTTCTATATCTTGCATCTATAGTATTTTTGCCCTGGTGGATCTCTCTTTCATTTAATAAAAGCCTAGAATCTTGGGTTACTAATTGGTGGAATACTGGTCAATCCGAAATTTTTTTGAATGATATTCAAGAAAAGAGTATTATAAAAAAAGTTCTAGAATTAGAGGAACTCTTTCTCTTGGACGAAATGCTAAAGGAATACCCAGAAACACATCTACAAAAGCTTCGTATCGGAATCTACAAAGAAACGATCCAATTGATCAAGATGCACAATGAGGATCGTATCCATATGATTTTGCACTTCTCGACAAATATAATCTGTTTCGTTATTCTAAGTGGTTATTCTATTCTTGGTAATGAAGAACTTGTTATTCTTAACTCTTGGGTTCAAGAGTTCCTATATAACTTAAGCGACACAATAAAAGCTTTTTCTATTCTTTTATTAACTGATTTATGTATAGGATTTCATTCACCCCATGGTTGGGAACTAATGATTGGTTCTGTCTACAAAGATTTTGGATTTTCTCATAACGATCAAATTATATCCGGTCTTGTTTCCACTTTTCCAGTCATTCTTGACACAATTTTAAAATATTGGATCTTCCGTTATTTAAATCGTGTATCTCCCTCACTTGTAGTGATTTATCATTCAATGAATGACTGAAAAATATAATGTTTGTTACTTTGTACATAAGTAAAACATTCAAAATTGTACTTATTCCTTCTACCCATCGCGAAGGATGCCTCCTATATTCGAGTAACTTTATTTCAGTAAATAGCAGAATCATGGATAGGGAACTATACTAGGGACCTACCTAATTTTATTGTAGAAATTTTTGGGCTCAATGATTGGACCATGCAAACTAGAAATACCTTTTCTTCGATAAAGGAAGAGATTACTCGATCTATTTCCGTATCACTCATGATATATATAATAACTTGGGCACCCGTTTCAAATGCATATCCCATTTTTGCACAACAGGGTTATGAAAATCCACGAGAAGCAACCGGCCGTATTGTCTGCGCCAACTGCCATTTAGCTAATAAGCCCGTGGATATCGAGGTTCCACAAGCGGTACTTCCTGATACTGTATTTGAAGCAGTTGTTCGAATTCCTTATGATATGCAACTGAAACAAGTTCTTGCGAATGGTAAAAAGGGTGGTTTGAATGTGGGGGCTGTTCTTATTTTACCCGAGGGGTTTGAATTAGCCCCCCCCGATCGTATTTCTCCCGAGATTAAAGAAAAGATGGGCAATCTTTCTTTTCAGAGCTATCGTCCCACTAAAAAAAATATTCTTGTGATAGGTCCTGTTCCTGGTCAGAAATATAGTGAAATCACCTTTCCTATTCTTTCCCCGGACCCTGCGACTAAGAAAGATGTTCACTTCTTAAAATATCCCATATACGTAGGCGGGAACAGGGGAAGGGGTCAGATTTATCCCGACGGGAGTAAGAGTAATAATAATGTTTATAATGCTACAGCAGCAGGGATAGTAAGCAAAATAATACGAAAAGAAAAAGGAGGATATGAAATAACCATAGTGGATGCAGCGAATGGGCGTCAAGTGGTTGATATTATCCCTCCAGGACCAGAACTTCTTGTTTCAGAGGGCGAATCCATCAAACTTGATCAACCATTAACGAGTAATCCTAATGTGGGAGGATTTGGTCAGGGAGATGCGGAAATCGTCCTTCAAGATCCATTACGTGTCCAAGGCCTTTTGTTCTTTTTTGCATCTGTTATTTTGGCACAAATCTTTTTAGTTCTTAAAAAGAAACAGTTTGAGAAGGTTCAATTGTCCGAAATGAATTTCTAAATCTGGGGATTTATCAAATAAAGTTCGTAAAAAAAACCAAATTCTTGTTGGCAATTCTATAATTTAATTATGTATGATCAAAAAATTATGAAAAACTTTTTCCCTTGTTTTTTTTTTTTATTCTTTTTCGACCCTATTTCGGTAATTACTTGTACCGCATTACTAGTCATAGTATGGATATTATATTGTCAGGAAGACTATTTTACCTCTTCTTTATTTCTTTGTTTTTTACAATACAAATAGGAGCGGTATTATTATGATTATTATGTCACTGGTGCCAGATTGAAATGTCATTGAATGTGTCTATTTTTATTCTAATAGAATAAAAATAGAGTAGATATTAAAAATAAGATAAGTAAATGGAGAATAGAAAAAAAATGAAGGGAACAAAGGATTCTAGAAGGAATTATGCATCTTTCTAGTATTCGATACCAGAAAAATTCCTTTTCTTGTTCTGGTGTCGAAATAATAAACTAATGAATTATTCTTGATCCCGTTCGTCAAAGATCTCTATTCTTAGTTTCAATTTTTCCCGGTTTATCAGAACCTTTTTTTCGATTTATTACATAAGTAGTGAACAAATTCAATGAATTTTTCAATTCTATTTTATATTAAAATAACTATAGAAAATTCTATTAGTATATTTTAATCTATTTAAAGGGTTTGTGATATCTGATCGATAGAAATATAATATTGTTATATTGGGATTGTATCATCCAGAAAGAGGGAATCGAGTGATTCTCTCTTTCTTTTTTTCGCTTTGAAATGAAAGTATCGACCGATACGATCGCGAAAGAGATGGTCTGAATCAATTTTTTTTTTGAAGCAATTCAGAATCAGAAAGAAATGAAGTTTTTTGAAAAAATAGGAAAGATCCATTTTTTCATTTATATGAATAAATTAGTCTAATTCTAATTAGTAAGAGCTCAACGGGACCTACCCCCTCTTTTTTTCTGATTTGAGGGGGATCCTGTTGAGTTCTTACGCTTTCATGTCTCCAACTCAGTTCATCCGATTATTACAGAGATGAACCTAAGCCGGAATATGAACCATAAAAGAAAATACCAACTAAACCGATCACAGGAATACCAGTTACAGTACCGATTATCCAAAGAGGAATCCTTCCAGTAGTCTCGGCCATTTGTCCCACTTCCCTCCCCATTTCATCAAGTGGTCGTGCTAGAGACAGAAACAGTCATAGATAATTATGAGATGATATCCTTCCGAATGGGATAAGATAATTCGTACTATTATTTAGTATTTTCTTTTATTTAATTGAAGAAATAATTGGAAAATAAAACAGCAAGTACAAAAATGAGTAATAACCCCCAGTAAAGACTGGTACGATTCAATTCAACATTTTGTTCGTTCGGATTTGATTGTGTCATAGCTCTATAATTCGGATTAGGTTTATCGTTGGATGAATTGCATTGCTGATATTGACCCTAAAAAAGAAACGGTAGGTACAGCTAGTCCGTGAACAGTTAACCATCGCACTGTAAAAATAGGATAAGTTTTATCGATAGTCATTTGGTCCTCCTAAAAAGATCTACTAAATTCATCGAGTTGTTCCAAAGAATCAAAACGGCCAGTTATTAATGGAATTCCTTGTCGGCTCTCTGTAAAATACTCATTTGGACGAGGGCTTCCAAAAACATCGTAAGCTAAACCCGTGCTGACGAATAACCAACCTGCAATGAATAGAGAAGGTATAGTAATGCTATGAATGACCCAGTATCGAATACTGGTGATAATATCAGCAAAAGAACGTTCTCCTGTGCTTCCAGACATGCCGAGCTCCACATATTCTTGTACAGTCAAAAGGGGGATCGATTCCGTAAAAGATGAGATCAGTAAATGGAAATTAACTGAAATTTTATCTTTGTAAGATCGTCAATATTGTACCGAGGGTGTTTTTAGAGTATACCGAATCAGTATAGCTATCCTTCTTCTGACGCAGCAACGCAATTTCACAATAAGTATCAAAATGAAGCACTAAAACTAAATAATATAATTTGTTTCTTCTTTTCTTGCTGCTTGTCGATGTAGAATCATATACCATTCATTCAATAGAAAATTCTGAAAATGCCTGTCTGTAGTATTAAGGATTCTATCGGTTATTGGCTTCGGGCTAGAAAGCGAAGATTGGGTAAAATGTGAATCCGACTGGTTGGTTTATAATAATTTAGGAAGCAGATTCTAATAGTCCCAAAATTCAATGAAATTAGACGTGAAATCTCGAAATATTTCTTTTGTGTTTGTAGTTATATTTTTGTTTGAATCTTTTTTTATTTTAAGGAATTGGTTAGTCGTCCAGTAACAAGTAACAGTAGTACATAGGATTCGATGAACGAAACAGAACAACGAATAGAAGAATAATAAATATTCGTAATGCACGCATTATTGTTTTATATTAGACTCAAACGATCGTTCTTCAACTAATTAGAAGAATGTTTTTAATATGGAAAGAATAAGAATAAATGGAGAACCTAGTTTCGAGTGATCTGATCGTGCGATACTTTTTTTCTTTTTAAAAAAGATTTTATGGAAATGAACCCACTACATAAAATCTAATTAGTGGGAATACAATTTCATAAATAAAGGGCATTATAAGGTCATTCATTCTTCAGCGATTCAAAGAGCATTTCATTTTTGGAATCAAGTTACACAACATAGTTTATTTATTATTTTTCTTTTTTTTTTTTTTTTTTTCTTTCTAATTATTTAGAATCCATTTAATAGATTTATATATTTACTAGATTTATATATTAAATTATTGTTTATAAATTCTTTATAATAAGAATATTTGTTTTGAAAACTCAAGAGTTGTTCAATGAATCCCTTGATTCCGAATTGCGGGATAGAGAGACAGATGATGAATTGATTTCTTACCTATGTCACAAGATTTTTGTTAGTATCATCTATAATCATAATAATAGATGAATCAAAAACTTTCAATTGAATATATTTTTTCAATTAGTATTTTTACTTATCCATCCGCGTATCTTTCAAAAATAGAAACTTAGGGAAGTGCTTTATAAACATATGGATAAAAATAACGTATTTCATTTAGCCTCGTCATGCCTACTATCACTAGTTATTTCGGTTTTCTACTAGCAGTTTTAACTATAACCTCAGCTCTATTTATCGGTCTGAACAAGATACGACTTATTTGATTAAAATTCATTGAATGCACAATTCAAAAAAAAGAAAGATTTCGGTGTTATTCAATATATTCTATATATTGTAGAGTTCTTTACCTTGTCAATTCAATTTCGAATTCTTGGTCATTGAGATTCATGGGCAATACCGATTAATATTTTAAGGATAGATATTACCTCTCCTTTTCCTCGTTCAACTAAATTGAAATGATTGAAGTTTTTCTATTTGGAATCGTATTAGGTCTAATTCCTATTACTTTGGCTGGATTATTTGTGACCGCATATTTACAATACAGACGGGGGGATCAGTTGGACCTTTGATTAATTAACAGTTCTTTTTTTTGATTGACCCCCTACTTGCTTTATAGGAGGTAAAATTTTGATTTCTGTTGAATTATTTCAGTATCATTTTGATTTAACAACAACAAGAATCGAATCACGCTCTATAGGATTTGAACCTACGACATCGGGTTTTGGAGACCCGCGTTCTACCGAACTGAACTAAGAGCGTTTTATTATCAAACTAAAAGCAACCCGAATATATCTTCGATACATATATTATCATAGAGAATATCATAAAATTAAATAAAAAAAGATTGATTCGATATATGTATGTTCAATTTTTATGGATCTCAATTGATTCCTCGTTACTGTTCAGAAGATAAGTAATAGGTAGGGATGACAGGATTTGAACCCGTGACATTTTGTACCCAAAACAAACGCGCTACCAAGCTGCGCTACATCCCTTTCAATTGGTCTACAGTGTTATTGTAGAGAATCCCTGTCTTGTTTTCCACATTTTTTATTTATTTCCTCCATTGGTATACACAAATTATCTTGCCATTTCTTCTTTTTTGTCTCATATCATATATAAAATATAATAAAAATAATAAAAAGACTTATATACGTATGAAATAATAAATATTAAATCCGCCGTAAAGAAAAATGAATATTTGGGGTGGGGCGGAAAGCTACATATTTTTTTTAATAAAAAAGGGAATATCTACCGAATTGAACTGTTGTACATTTCAATTTGAATTAGGAATTCCGCGGACAATACAAGCGGTTATTAACTATATATACATTTGATGGTATGTAATACCAGTATGTATTACAAATTACTATAAAGTAGGAGGGTTTTCAATGCGAGATCTAAAAACATATCTCTCCGTGGCACCGGTAGTAAGTACTATATGGTTCGGGGCTTTAGCGGGTCTATTAATCGAGATCAATCGTTTATTCCCGGATGCGTTGGTATTCCCGTTTTTTTCATTCTAGTTATTGACTTGGGAAGGGGTGAAGAAGATTAGAAAAACAATCAAATATCTTTGACTAATCCCCTTCCCCCTTCTTTTTTTTAGAGTTTTTAGACTTAGAATAAGTTAGAAAGAATCAAAATGGATTCAACCTCAGTCAAACTCGGACGCGGCGCCAGGTTCAAATTTAATTAATAAAAGAGTGAGAACGAAAATGAAAATGTGATGGCTAGGGCAACAATATCATACAAAATACTTAAATGAAAAACTGTACTGCGATTCTAAATTTAGAAATTATTGTATTACTATATTTTAATATTTGATTGTAACGAAATCTTTCATAATTTTATTTCGAGTTACCAATTTTTCTTTTTTTCTTCATTTTGGATCGGAAAATGGAAGAGTTGCGTGAATCAAAAATCCAAGGGAGGTTCATGGCCAAGGGTAAAGATGCCCGAGTAACTGTTATTTTGGAATGTACTCGTTGTGTTCGAAACGGTGTTAATAAGGAATCAATAGGGATTTCCAGATATATTACTCAAAAGAATCGACACAATACGCCTAGTCGATTGGAATTGAGAAAATTCTGTCCCCGGTGTTACAAACATACGATTCATGGGGAGATAAAGAAATAGATCGAACCGATCGGCTGTGTGTCACCCTTTTCCAATCCAAGGAAGATGAAAAATTACATATATTAGACATATTTTAGATTTAAATATAAACAAACCAAATCCTATTTCGATCGGATCTAAAATGATTTAGAATTAAGAAATAGGATTTTCGGGATAAGGAATAAAAAAACCATGGATAAATCCAAGCGACTCTTTCTTAAATCCAAACGATCTTTTCGTAGGCGTTTGCCCCCGATTCCATCGGGGGATCGAATTGATTATAGAAACATGAGTTTAATTAGTCGATTTATTAGTGAACAAGGAAAAATATTATCTAGACGGGTAAATAGATTGACCTTAAAACAGCAACGCTTAATTACTATTGCTATAAAACAAGCTCGTATTTTATCTTTGTTACCTTTTCTTAATAATGAGAAACAATTTGAAAGAAGCGAGTCGACCGCTAGAACTATTGGTCTTAGAACCAGGAATAAATAGACTTAGCTTACTCTTTAATTGAATTAAAATTCTAATCCAAACTCAACCGCAGATTGATTCTTTGTTCGAAAAATCCGAAAATCTAGATTCGATTGTCGTGTCGTAAGAAAAAGAAAGAATAGTGGAAGAAGAATAAATCGTTTTTTTTTTATTGAACATATTTGCTCATTTTGACCACTTTATCATATTTTATCATACTAATTTCTACTCTACCTTCTCGGAGTTCATTCTCCAGAGAACTCCATTTTAAGCATTCCGCTGGATTCTTTGCAATCTTCGTATTTTATGATCTCATTGGAAATCATATAAAGACAATTTCTATTTAATATCGCGATTTGGGCAAGTATTTTACGATTAAGAAGCAACTGCCTCTTGTACAGATTGTGTATGAATCTACTATAACTGTAGTCTACCTTATTAGATCGAATTACTGCATTTATTCGAGCGATCCACAACTGTCGAAAATTTCTTTTTTGCCTACCTCTATCCCGATAAGCTGAAGCCAAAGCTCTTATTTTCTGTTGAGTAATAGTTCGAGTAAGTCTTGAATGAGCCCCTCGAAAGCTTGATGCAAATAAACGAATTTTTGTTCTACGTCTCCGAGCTATATATCCTCGTTTAATTCTAGTCATTGAATAAATGAAACTTTGATGAATAACTAATGGATTTCCTTTCTTTCAGTTATTCCTTTCTCCTTTCCTAGTCTATTAATAACAAAACGTATTTTTCCAATGTATAAAATAAAAATTCCAATGGCTTTTGCTACTATAACCTTCCCGACCACTATTTCTTTTTTTGTTCTAATCACCCCAAAATACGAAATAGTATTTTTACTAGGTATAAAAAACAAAAATAGAGTAAATAAATAAAAATAGAAATGGATAAAGAAATAGTGGGTTCCTTCGTTTCTATGGTTACTTCTTAAACGGTGAGGTCCTCTCTATACACCGGAGCTCCTTCTTTTATTTCATCAATGTTATTGTTAACTTGTACAGTTCACCCTCTTTGGCTCTACCCATGAATTATCTAGTAATCGGTCTTTCACAACGAGATCTACCTATACAGTAACGGTATTTAATTATGAAGATTGGTTGGGTAGCTGACCCTCTTAGTCCGTTCTTGGAAGAATAAGGCTATAATCCTTCTGTTAAATAGGATTTCCTCTGCTTAATGGATAAGCATTTGTTACCAATGGGGAATTCTTTCTCATCTAAAATTGAAAATAGAGATGATTGGATTTGCACCAATAGAAACCATAAATTTGATACACAATAAAAGGATACGATAAATCTTTGTTTATTTATTTTCGGTAGTGAACGGATTTCTTCCATTCATTCTATCCTATTCACTGTACTTATAACTGATACGGGAAAAATTTTGTACTTTCTTTTGTCCCGGTCCATGGTCTAAACGAGTCGCACATACACCCTAGTACATGTTCCTCGACGCTGAGGGCATCCCCGAAGGGCGGGCGATTTGGTGACATTTCTGATTGGCTGTCTTGTGTTTCTAATAAGTTGTTTAATAGTTGGCATGTTGAATTGTATACATAATGAGTTGGTTTAGATCAATCCTAACCGGATGATTATGAATTACTTCTATATTCGATATTAATAATTAATATGATTAATAGTAATATATTAACCCCGGTAAAAAGAGAAAATCGAAAATTTCGGATTTTTGCGTGAAATACCTGCTATTTGTTATTCAACCGCTACAAGATCAACAATTCCATGAGCTTGGGCTTCTGTTGCTGACATAAAAACATCCCTTTCCATGTCTTCGGATATAACCCATAAGGGTTTGCCTGTTCTTTGTACATAAACCCTTGTGAGGATTTCGCGCAGCCTCAGTAGTTCTTTCGCTTCCAGGATAAATTCTACCGTTTGTGCCTCATAAAAAGAACTAGCAGGTTGATGGATCATTACCCCTGATGATTTAATAAATGGTTTTCTCTATCTTACATCATTATCATGATGAGTCAAAGATAATAAAAAAAAGATAGGATTAACAACCGTACAGGCATCCTTTGTGCAGTGCATACGGCTCCACAATGGAATTCATTTTTACCTTCCAGCGAAGGAATAGAAAATATAGGATCTAGCAGACCCAGAGCAGTAAATGATCCAATAACCACCCTTCCTTTTTTTTAGTAATTTCAAAATACTATGATGGTTCCGTTGCTTTATGATTTCGTTTGTTATTCAGCAATCCCAAAGTTTCTTTTTTTTATTTTTTTTCTTAAAAATAAATATTTCGTAGTCTTTCATAACAGAAATATTGTTAAGAGTCTTCCGTCGTGAAAACAAAAAAGTTTGTGACGCTGAAAGAGGCCTCCGCGATAAATCAGCCTACAATCGGAAATGCCTTTTATCTCATACTACTCTTTCGATACATAACCTAATGGTTTAGAAAAAAAAAATTCTCATATCGAATTCAAAGTGCCATGCTATTATTACTTAATATTTTATATGGCGAAGGCATAGTTTTCTTTTTGTCTAAAAAAAACTCATTGGCGCCGAGCGTGCGGGAATGCTAGACGTTTGGTAATTTCTCCTCCGACTAGAATAAAAGATCCCATTGAAGCGGCTAATCCCATGCATATTGTCTGTACATCTGGTTGCACAAATTGCATAGTATCATAAATACCTAATCCGCTTATTACCCCTCCACCGGGAGAGTTTATAAATAAATACAGATCTTTGGTATCATCCTCCATACTGAGATATACCATAAGACTAATAAGTTGATTCGAAATATCACTATCAACCTCTTGGCCTAAAAAAAGTAATCTTTCTCGATAAAGTCGGTTGATTAGGATAAAATTGTATCCCTTAAGAACCGTACGGGCACCTTTTGATGCATACGGTTCAAAAAAAATAGCGAAAAAAGAATCAATGTTTAGATTTTAGCCTTCTTTAGAGGACTCTTTCTAACTTCTAATGAAGGGGCTTTTTCTTACCTTCCATTTTTTTTTCAAAATGGATGAGTTTTGTCCTTTGGCCCGCGGTCGTTTATCTATACTATAAATTTCAATAAATAAAAAAACAATTCATTAAATTTTCAATTTATCGAACTAACTTTTCATTGATATATTGTTTCATCGAGATTCAATTTCAATTCCGATGTCATTTTCTTGTTCCAAAATGGTCTTCTTCAATTCTTTTAGGTTTATGCTCTACTCCGAGTCAAGATCTGCCCGATTTGGATTTGCACATATAGGACAAATGCCCCAATAGCATGGCTTTTTGCTACGACTTCTTTTTTTTTTTCAATTTACTTCATATTACTCGATTGATTAAAAGTTTTCTATCAATGCTATTGATAAATCGAATATGATACAAGTAGTAGTAATCATAGAATAGATAGATTCCAAATTGAGTTTTTTCTAAGCGGAGCCTGGATACTTCATTTTATTAGTACAACCGAGAAAACCATAAATTATTCTAATTGATAATATTAATCTGGATACCCCCCAAAAAATAGATCTAATT
>NW_026124165.1:17500-29414 GCF_025177605.1 Cucumis melo
ATTCAAAACTCCCCGTTGTCCAATAAAGACCTAAAATTCCTAATAATAAACCAAAATCCCCTACGCGATTAGTTACAAATGCCTTTTGACAAGCATTCGCCGCAGTAGGTCGAGTGAACCAAAAACCTATTAATAGATAAGAACACATTCCAACCAATTCCCAAAAAATATAAATTTGGATCAAATTCGAACTAGTAACTAATCCCAACATTGACGTATTGAACAAACTCATATACGCAAAAAATCTCAAATATCCTTGATCATGAGACATATAATTGTCACTATAAATAAGAACCATAATTCCAACAGTCGTGATTAATATTGCCATAATACAAGTAAGTGGATCGATCAAGTAGCCCAACTCTAAAGAAAAATCATTATTGATAGTCCAAGACCATACATATTGATAGATATAACTAGTATATTTATTTGATCAATAGACAGATAAACTGCAAAAATCATAACTATACTTAACAATAAAATACTCGGAAAAGACCACATACGTCGAAGGTTTTTGGTTGCCGTCGGAAAAAGTAGAAGGCCCACTCCTATTAAGATAGGAATTGGAAGTGAGATGAACGGTATGATCCATGAATATTGATATGTATATTCCATAAAAAAGTATATTAAATTCCTAATTAATTTTTCTGATTCACCAGCTCTTATCTCTTTTCAAAAGGATCAGTTAATAACAAATTTAAATATCCAAAACGGAAATAGAATTTTATTTTTCTATTCTTAATTTTTTGCCAAATACTTCAAATATTTCAAGTCACGAAGTTACAATTGTTCAAATAAGATGAGATGATCCATTGAAACTATTAATGAACACACCCATTACTTTTAAGTAAAATTTTTTGACAATATAGAAACTGCAAATTTTCTTTATTATTTAGTATGCATTACAAAAATTCCCCGCTCTAGAGCAAGAAAGAATAATTAGACCAAAAACACTATTTTATTTTGGTATCAATCATAAAAGACAGTCTACAAGTTGATCCAGTAAAATAAGACTTCTTTGTATTAAATTCTACGAATCATTAAACAATTTTTTTTTGACAAAATAACATTATATATATTGTTTTTTCTTTGTTTCTAATCTAATAATTTCGAATTTTCGATAGCTATATTAGGAGTATACTATAATTTCAATAATAAATGGATAATAAATAGTAAAGAACAATTCATTTTGAACAATAGATGTCTTTCACATCCAACTATAGTAATGAATAATCAATTATAATTTTGTAATGGCAGTTCCAAAAAAGCGCACTTCTATATCAAAAAAACGGATTCGGAAAAATATTTGGAAAAGCAAAGGGCGTCGGGCAGCGTTGAAAGCTTTTTCGCTAGCAAAATCTCTTTCAACGGGTAATTCCCAAAGTTTTTTGGGGGACAAATCAAATAAATACTGAAAGATTGGAATAATCTGAATTGGTTTGACTCAAAAAACAGCCTAGTAAAAGTTCGTTTATAATTTTTATATTTTATATATATATTTTTTATATATTAAATATAAATTTTTTTTTTATCAAAGCAATTAGTGTAATTTTCCTAATGTTTTGAGCGGATAAATATGAAATTCTTTTTCCTTTTTGTAGGCTATGTAAAAAAAAATAATAAATCGTTTGTTTACTCAATTAAAAAATGGAAAATGGTACTTTTTTGTTCAAAGAATAAAAAAGGTTGACCTTTCTTTTTCATATCTTTGTTTTATCATTTTCGAGATGGGGAAAATATGAATCCCCATCGCCCCACTAAACCAAAAAGTTTTTGTTGATTTTTGATTTTATTATCTATTTTCGATATTATATATAATATCGAAATATAGAAGAGCAAATAGTAAACTGAAACTCTTTATTAAAAATTTAATAAGACATTGAAACGATGACATTAGTTGATTAAGTTAAAACCTTCTTTTTGAATTCTATGAACCCTTACCTTATTTCTTTTCTCGAAATCATTATTACTATTATAGATATAGAATATATCTCGCCGAATACATAATGAAATTGGTTTGCAAAATCCTATAAAATAAAACTATTATTAAAAAAATAAAACTATTATTAAATGAAGAAAATTGACACCTTAAATTCTTATTGAAATAAATGAAATCGGATAAGATTTTTATTGGAAACGCTCAAATCTCCTATTTTTTTCCCTTTAATGAAATTATCATTTAAAGATAAAGAGTTTTTTATCCACGATAAATATTTTGTAAAAAATATTCCATTTAATTGCAAATTCATTCTATTTTTTTTCAATCTCGACGATTGAATAATAATAGGTTATTATGATTTCGAGAAAGCCGCTATGGTGAAATCGGTAGACACGCTGCTCTTAGGAAGCAGTGCTAGAGCATCTCGGTTCGAGTCCGAGTGGCGGCATGCCATTTTTTTTTTTATAAAAAAAAGTTCTATAATAGAATTAATAATTCAAGTCCCAGATATTAATTCAAATAATTGAATTGCGGGACCTTTAAATTTATTTTTTTATGATATTTTTAACTTTCGAGCATATATTAACTCATATATCTTTTTCGGTCATTTCAATTGTCATTACAATTCAGTTAATAACCTTATTAATCAATGAAACCGTAGGACTCTATGTTTCGTCAGAAAAGGGCATGATAGTTACTTTTTTCTGTATAACAGGATTATTAGTTACTCGTTGGATTTATTTGAGGCATTTACCATTAAGTGATTTATATGAATCATTACTATTTCTTTCATGGGCTTTATCCATTATTCATCTATTTGCTTATTTAAAAAAATATAAAAACCATTTAAGTGTAAGCGCAATAACCGCGCCAAGTACTATTTTTACACAAGGTTTTGCTACTTCAGGTTTTTTAACTGAAATGCATCAATCCCCACTATTAGTTCCCGCTCTCCAATCTCATTGGTTAATGATGCACGTAAGTATGATGGTATTAGGTTATGCAGCTCTTTTATGTGGATCATTATTTTCAGTAGCTCTTATAGTGATTACATTTCAAAAAGCTATAAGAATTTTTGGTAAAAACAATAATTTATTAAATGCGTTATTTTCCTTTGATGAGATCCAATACATCAACGAAGGGAACTATTTTGTAAGAAACACTTCCTTTTTTTCTTCGAAGAATTATTATAAGTCTCAACTGATTCAACAATTAGATCATTGGAGTTATCGTATTATTAGTCTAGGGTTTATCTTTTTAAGCATAGGTATTCTTTCAGGGGCAGTATGGGCTAATGAGACATGGGGATCGTATTGGAATTGGGACCCAAAGGAAACTTGGGCATTTATTACTTGGACGATATTTGCAATTTATTTACATACGCGAACAAATAAAAATTTTGAAGGTGTAAATTCCGCAATTGTGGCCTCTATGGGTTTTCTTATAATTTGGATATGCTATTTTGGGGTCAATCTATTAGGGATAGGGCTACATAGTTATGGTTCATTTACATTAACATCTAATTGAATTCATTCAAGAAAGGGCCTGACGAACACAAACATGGAGGGGTATAGATAAGAAAATTGTGTGTAAGACATCGAGAACCCTTTGAATCACTACATTACTTGATTCAAATGGTTCTCACAAAAGCCAAATGTATGAGGAAGTCCAATTCATTTTTTTATTTAACTTAAGAAAAAAGACTTCTTTTTTTTATTGTGCAACGAATGATTAAAAAAAATTATTATAGTATTGCTGTTTCATTTTTTTATGAAAACTATCTAGCAAAATAATTAGATAAAATAGCTTCGACCTTGTCAACTGATAGTGAGAAAACAAAATCTGGATAAATACCAATACCTATGACAGGTATAAGGATAGAGATCGCAACAAACAACTCTCGTGGTCCCGAATCAAAAAAATAAGAATTTTTAGCATTAAAAAGCTTGTATCCATAGAACATCTGGCGTAACATAGATAATAAATAAATGGGAGTTAATATAATTCCAATTGCCATTACCAAAGTAATTACTATTTTTGCCATTAAAAGATATTTTTGGCTAGTAATTATTCCAAAAAAGACTATTAATTCTGCAACAAAACCGCTCATACCAGGCAATGCAAGGGAAGCCATCGATAAGATACTGAAAGTCATAAATATTTTTGGAATTGGGATAGCCAGTCCTCCCATTTCATCGAGATAAACCAGACGTATTCTATCATAACTTGTTCCTGCCAAGAAAAAAAGTGCAGCGCCAATAAATCCATGAGAGATTATTTGTAAAATAGCTCCATTCAGTCCCGTATCGCTTATAGAACCAATTCCTATAATTATGAAACCCATATGAGAGACGGAGGAATAAGCTATTCTTTTTTTTAAATTGCGTTGACCCGAAGATGTTGAAGCTGCATAGATTATTTGAATTATGCCTAATATGATCAACCAGGGTGAAAAGATAGAATGGGCGTGGGGTAATAATTCCATATTGATCCGAACCAATCCATATGCTCCCATTTTTAATAAGATTCCGGCTAGAAGCATACAAGTACTGTAATGTGCCTCTCCGTGGGTATCTGGTAACCATGTATGTAAGGGTATAATCGGTGATTTGACAGCAAAAGCAATAAGAAATCCGATATAGAATAGTATTTCTAGTGCTATAGGATACGATTGATTAGCTGATGTTTCAAAATTTAAAGTTGGTTCATTAGAACCATATAAACCGATACCCAGAACTCCCATTAACAAAAAAATGGAACCTCCCGCAGTGTACAAAATAAACTTTGTAGCTGAATACAACCGTTTCTTTCCGCCCCACATCGATAGAAGTAGATAAACGGGAATTAATTCTAACTCCCACATGATAAAAAAGAGTAAGAGGTCTCGAGCAGAAAATGATCCTATTTGACCACTATACATTGCTAACATTAGAAAATGGAATAATCGGGAATCTCGAGTAACTGGCCAAGCCGCTAAAGTAGCTAAAGTGGTGATAAACCCCGTCAGTAAAATGGGTCCTATGGAAAGTCCATCGATTCCCAATCTCCAGTAAAAATCCAAAAAAGGGATCCATTTATAATCCTCCATCAATTGGATTAATGGATCGTCTAATTCGAAATGATAACAAAACGCATAGGTTGTTAGAAGCAGCTCGAGTACACAGATACATATAGTATACCATCTCATTACTTTATTTCCTCTATGAGGGAAAAAGAAAAGTAATAAACCCGCAAATATTGGAAAAACTACAACTGTTGTTAACCAAGGAAAATAATTCGTAGTAAAAACAAGATACACTTGGACTAAAAAAACCCATGTTCGAAAATAAAATAAAAAAAAATATATATATGTATATTTATTTTCGAGCACGAGTTTTTGTCGGTAAAAAAGAAATCAAATGTATTCAAGGGGGCTTTTAGAGAACGTATCAATAAGCTAGACCCATGCTTCGAGTTGTTTCATGCCATAAATAAACGCGAACACTCAAAAAATCTGTCGGACAGGCAGATTCACATCTCTTACAACCAACACAGTCTTCCGTTCGTGGAGCCGAAGCTATTTGCTTAGCTTTACATCCGCCCCAAGGTATCATTTCTAATACATCTGTGGGGCAAGCTCGGACACATTGAGTACACCCTATACATGTATCATAAATCTTTACTGAATGTGACATTGGATCTATAATTTTTTTTTAAGACTATAAATTTTCGATCGAGTAAATTTGTAAATGAATTATATATTTAGATACCAGATGAGTCAATAATTTATCAGAATTTTGATAATCAATCTACTTTCAGATTAACTCATGCGATAGGGCCAAGATACTTTGATTTTTTACGTTTTCGCAAACATTATCATGGATTACGTATGATACATATAATTTTACTTGATGAATATCATAATTTATCTCATAAATAAATATTACTTATTCAACAAATTCGATTGATTGATACGAGTGGATTTTCTGTTACGATAAATTGACGAAAGAATAGCTGGGCCAATAGCTGCTTCAGCGGCTGCAATAGCTATAACAAAAATTGAGAAAATATTCCCTTTTAATTGGCGACTATCAAAAAAATCAGAAAATGTTACGAAATTCATATTAACTGCATTCAGTATAAGCTCAAGACACATAAGGGCCCTAACCATATTTCGGCTTGTGATCAATCCATAGATACCGATAGAAAATAAATAGGCACTTATAATAAGTACATGTTCGAGCATGATTGACCAACTCCTTATCAATTCCGATTCATTTCAATATGAACAAAAATGTAATAGATTCAATTCAATTGACAAAAAAAAAGTACAGAACAAGAGAATATATTCGTAATCGATCGAATAAAAGAATTTTGAGTTTAGACCAAAAAATCTTCAAATAGAATTGAAGGGGAATGTGTGTGATAACATACAACAAAGTTTAAATTATGCTATTTCTAACTAAAGATTTATTACTGGCGAGCCACGGAAATTGCGCCGATCAAAGCAGCTAAAAGAATGATCGAAATGAGTTCAAATGGAAGAAAAAAATATGTTGATAAATAAATTCCAATTTGTTGACTATTACTTATTAAATCTTGCTCTAGAATCTGATTTGATCTTGTAGTCCAAATAATCCCATACCATGACGTATCTACAATAGTAGTCATTAGTGAAACAAAAATACTTGTACAAACCAGAAAAGTAACTCCATTCCCAACGGTCCAAAGATTAAAATCTTTGGAATATTCTGAACCCTTCATGAACATCACAGCAAATATGATTAAAACATTTATAGCTCCCACGTAAATAAGGAGTTGCGCAGCAGCTACAAACTGGGCGTTTGCTAGAATATAGAATAAGGATATAGAAACAAGAACCAGTCCCAACGAAAAAGCAGAATAAATGGAGTTGTTAAATAATAGTACTCCCATACTTCCTAATATAAGACCTGATCCCAACAAGACTACAAGAAAATCATGTATCGGTCCAGGCAAATCCATTATATGTAGTAAAAAAAGAGATAAATAAATCTAAATGTTTTTCATGACCTTATTGATCTGACCAGGAAAAAAAATGTATAATCAATTCCTAATTAAATATTAAGGGGTGTGAATTAATGTAGGTACAGTTATTCTATTAATCTTAGTCTTGATCTGAAAGAGTAAAGTAGATTGAAACTATATATTTCGAAATATATAGTTTCAATCTAAATTAAGCTACAATTCTCATGAATCAATAGTTTGGATTTGTAGGTAGTGACCAAACAAACAAAACGAAAGAAACCTCATGTCTTTAGATCAAAACAGAACCTTAGTAATTGTAAATTACTCTTTAATCAACAGATTGACTTATTTTAGACTTCAATTTGAGGCGAATTCGAATTCAAAATTGTTCTAATTGTATAATCATCAACTACTGACATTGGTAAACGACCCAAAGAAATTTGATTATAATTCAATTCGTGACGATCATAAGTAGAAAGTTCATATTCTTCAGTCATTGATAAACAATTTGTTGGACAATATTCAACGCAGTTACCACAAAATATACAGATCCCGAAATCAATACTGTAATTAAGCAATCGTTTCTTTCGAATATCCGTTTCCAATTTCCAATCAACAACGGGGAGATCTATAGGACATACACGAACACATACTTCACAAGCAATGCATTTATCGAATTCAAAATGGATTCGACCACGGAAACGCTCCGATGCTATTAATTTTTCGTAAGGATATTGAATAGTTACAGGCAAACGATTTGCATGGGATAAAGTAATCATGAAACCCTGACCAATGTACCTTGCAGCTCGTACTGTTTGTTGACCATAATTCATGAACCCAGTTACCATAGGGAACATATTATAATATCTCTAAAGAATTTTATGTTTGTTTCTTTCTCTTGTTTGAGCAAGTCGTGAATATAGAATATGGTATTCCTTTACAATGAAAAGAGTTGAAAAGATGTTGTTAATAATAGATTACCGAGAGATATAGGTAAAAGAAATTTCCATCCAAGATTTAATAGTTGATCTATTCTTAGTCGGGGTAAAGTCCATCTTGTTGCTATAGAAATGAACAAGAACAAATAAGTTTTCGCTAATGTAATAAAGATACTAATTGTCATTCCAAAGACTTCATACACTTTATTTATTTCAAATAGTTCATAACCTAATATGTATGGAATAGAGATATCCCAACCACCCAAGTAAAGAACAGTTACAAATAACGAAGAAACTAATAGATTTAGATAGGAAGCAACATAAAATAAACCAAATTTTATACCTGAATACTCAGTTTGATAACCCGCTACTAATTCTTCTTCTGCTTCTGGTAAATCAAAAGGTAATCTCTCGCATTCTGCTAAGGAAGAAATTAGAAAAATAACAAACCCTATAGGTTGACGCCACAAATTCCAACCCCAAAAACCATATTTTGATTGAGCCTCAACTATATCAACGGTACTAGAACTGTTAGATAATTATAGTCGGTAATAACATCACTGTTCTCATCGCTATTACAGAACCGTACATGAGATTTTCACCTCATACGGCTCCTTGAGGGCCTTAAATAAATCTAAGGAGCGTATCGGGATTATTTATCTTGTCTTGCTATGTTTTTTTTTGTAGAATACTATAAGATAAAAATATACTATAAGATAAAAATCTATCGTGTGTCCCCAAATTAACCCAATAGAATTCTGTCTGTTATAATAATAAAGAAAAAGGTTACTTCTGAATTGATCTCATCCTTTAAAAAAAATTCTTTGTTGAGTAATAACTTAATTCTTTACTAAAATACTATTTATTATAAATATCAATAACCCATTGTTTTCAATTACGAAAAAAAAAATTGGCTATTCCATTAGTTCATGAATTCGGACATGAATTCTATCTCTATGAATAGGGAGATAGGAAAGAAATGCATATAGTAATGGAGATAAGAAACAATAAAAAATATCTCTTTTTTTTTTTTTTTGTAATTGGATTCTTTCCATTTTTTTTCGTTCCTATTCTTCTTTCTGAGAAAAAGGGTACTTACTCAATAAGGGATTATTTCGTTTCCGATAGTCATTTATTTAATGGGTGGATAGGCGTATACTCTGGATCGGAATCGTGGGGAGTACTGCCTGATCATTTCTACAAACTTAAAGCCCCAATTCGTATTCTTTTTATATTATGCATTTTGCAAAAATGTCCTTCTCTCTCTTTTGGTTTTGGATAATTTTGAAAATCTCCATTACTAATCCTTTGTATATCTTGGTGTTTCTAACCATCCACTCATTTTTGCTCAATCGGCTGTGTTATGGTAATACACATATGGTAGTACATAAAAATAATAGTGAAAACTCAATCCGGTTGATCTTTTGAGTCCGCTTCAAGACAGGATAACTAGTGACCCAATCTTGGGGCTCTCTTGCGCCTATATTTTTTTCTGCTTAACTCTTATACATAGAAAATGAGACTTAATATTTTGACTGCTAATTTTTATTTATATAAGCTGTTTTCTTTCACTCATATAACTATCTGATTTAGTTCATTAATCCGAATAATAAATATAAAAATGAGGATATCTATTCAATGCATTTCAACCCTTTTCTCGAAAAAAAAGTGGGAGAAGTTTATGTCTCAACGAATCACACGTAGAGATATTGATAATACACATAGAGTTAATGGTATTTCATAACTAATTGATTGAGCAGCAGCTCGTAGACCACCTAAGAAGGAATATTTATTATTGGATCCATATCCTGACATAAGAAGTCCGATGGGAGCAACACTTGAAATGGCAATCCATAAAAAAACACCGATAGGTAGATCGGCTAAAACAAGGCGATAACCAAAAGGAATTACTGAATAGCTTAGTAAAATTGATATGACTGCTATCGATGGTCCCATACTGAATAAGCGAGTATCACCTCTAGATGGAAGCAGATTTTCTTTAAAAAGTAGTTTTGTACCATCTGCTAAAGCTTGAAGAACTCCCAAAGGACCAGCATATTCAGGTCCAATCCGTTGTTGTATTCCTGCGGATATTTCTCTTTCTAACCATACAATTACTAGTACGCCTATTGTGATTCCCAATACAGTAGTCAAAATAGGGACAAGTACCCATAGAATTCCATAGAATTCTTTTAAGAATTCCAATCTCGAAAAAGAATTGATATCTTGGACTTGTGATGTATCAATTATCATTTTAACGATCAACTTCTCCCATAATGATATCTATGCTACCTAGTATTGTCATAATATCAGCCAATTTCATTCTTTTAACTAACTGAGGAAGAATTTGCAAATTGATAAAACCCGGCGGGCGAATTTTCCACCTCCAAGGAAAACCACCCTGATCCCCTATCAAAAAAATGCCCAATTCTCCTTTGGGGGCTTCGACTCTCACATAAAGTTCTTGTTTCGCCAATTCAAAAGTTGGCGAAGGTTTTTTACTAATGAATCGATAGTCAAAGTCATTCCATTCCGGAGACCTTGCTCGATCAAAAGATCGTATTTCTAAATTTTCATAAGGTCCCCCTGGAATTCCTTCCAAAGCTTGTTGAATAATTTTTACGGATTCCGTCATCTCAGCAAGTCTGACTAAATAACGAGCTAATGAATCGCCTTCTTTTTGCCACTGAACTTCCCAATCAAATTCGTCATAACACTCATAACGATCAACTTTACGAAGATCCCATGGTATTCCGGAAGCTCGTAGCATTGGTCCTGATAACCCCCAATTTATGACCTCTTCTCCAGAAATAATACCTACTCCCTCAACTCGTTCTAAAAAAATAGGATTTTGTGTAATAAGTTTTTGATATTCAGCAACCGCTGTCAAAAAATAATCGCAGAAATCCAAACATTTATCTATCCATCCATGAGGTAGATCAGCCGCGACTCCCCCGATACGAAAAAAATTATGCATCATTCTCATACCGGTGGCTGCTTCGAATAGATCATATACTAATTCTCGTTCTCTGAAAATATAGAAGAAGGGAGTCTGTGCGCCAATATCCGCCATAAAAGGGCCAAGCCATAACAGATGAGAAGCTATACGACTCAACTCCAACATAATTACTCTGATATAGCTAGCTCTTTTGGGGACTTGAATATTTCCCAACTGTTCTGGACCATTTACGGTTATTGCTTCTGTAAACATAGTAGCTAAATAATCCCAACGTGTTACATAAGGTAGATATTGTATAATTGTTCGGTTTTCTGCAATTTTTTCCATCCCTCTGTGTAAATAACCCAATATTGGTTCACAGTCAATAACATCTTCACCATCCAAAGTAAGGATGAGTCGAAGAACACCGTGCATTGAGGGGTGGTGAGGTCCCATATTGACTATCATGAGGTCTTTTCTTGTAGCCGGTCCATTCATAAGTTTTTCCTCGATTCATCTTTCCATGAATTGCTGAAAATTAAAATAAGTTCATAAAAATGCAAGATCTAATAAATCAAATAATTAAAAATTACTTTTTAAATTACTGAGTTTTTGACTCCCGAATATCCAATTGATTAATTAATTCTTTATAACGCATTTTATTTTTCTTTGATAAATAAGAAAGTAATCGTTGGCGTTTTCCGAGAATTTTACGTAGACCTCTTTGAGATAAATAGTCTTTTTTGTGCAATTCCAAATGTGAAGTAAGTCTTCGTATCTTATTGGTGAAACTGACTACTTGAAATTCAACAGATCCTCCATTTTCTTTTTTTTCTTCTTGCGAAATAACTGAGCTGAATGAATTTTTTACCATAAAATTAAATCTCCTTAGCCTTCTTTTTTTTTATAAATTATTATTGATCAGTAATAATAATGTTACTCGTTTTAATTTGATATACACAATAATCTTACTTTGATTAAGAATTTCTATTCTTTTTTTTTTTAATAAAATCTAGCAATCCCTTTTTTGAAAATTTCAGATAGGTATACAAAAGTCTGGTATATTTTTGCATGCACAAAAAATATTTAGACTGCAATTTTCAATTTAAAATG
>NW_026124166.1:0-2500 GCF_025177605.1 Cucumis melo
AAAGGATAATTACTATGATACATTGTATAAAAAATAGAAAATAAAGGCTTGAAAAAAGCCCTTCTTTATCTCTCTTTATTATCTTTATCTACCCCTTTATAGATATATAATTTCATTATATTGATATAGATAATTATCTAGATATATCGATGGATATCTATCAAATCGATAAAAACTTTTTTTTATTAGGAATTCCATTTAGATAAATTAGATTTCATTAGATAAGGGCTCAAAAGAAGAGATATCTTCAATCCTAATATATAAATAATACCAATATATTAAAGATTCATAAAAATATTTATAAATAAAAAGAAAGTACCTTTTTTAGTTTATTTCATCCGAAAAGCCCTTTTCTTTTTATTTTTAGTTCCACGGCCTGGCCTGGTCAGTACCTAGCCGGGCTTTTTTTGTTCCAATAAATCGTAGATCAAATTATTTATTTGATTTGAAAATGTTTTTGAAAAAAAAAAAAATAGAAACAACAAGAATCCTAAGAAGATTTATTATTTCAATTCCTATGATACAGAAAAAGATGATATAGAATCAAGGTTCGATTTCTTATTATTATTTTTTAGTACTTTACTAGAATAAAAAACTTGTTAATTAGTTAATTAAAACGAGTCCTCTTTTCCTAATCTCATTAGTGGCCCTGATGAAAATACGTCAACGCTCAAATTTTCATGATTATTTTCTGATCCGATCTTTTTATTACTTATTAATACGACTTATTTTCGTCTTCGACAAAAGGTCCATTTATATACAATAATTGCATTGTAGCGGATATAGTTTAGTGGTAAAAGTGCGATTCGTTCTATTAATCCCTTAATAGTTAAGGGATCCTTCGGGTTGATTAATATTCCGATCAAAAACTTTATTTCTTAAAAGGATTTAATCCTTTACCTCTCGATGAAAGATTCGAGGAAAAATAAAAATTCTCGTGATTTGTATCCAAAAATATGTTCTAAATTGAAAAAATTGGATCATGAAATTACGAAACATAATTTTATTGAATTGGATCAATACTTCCAATTGAAGGAATAAGGGATCCATGGATAAAGGTGGAATTTTTTCTAATCGTAACTAAATCTTCAATTTTTTCTTTGTATAAGGGAGATTGAAGCAAAACAAAATAGCTATTAAACAATGTCTTTGGTTTACTAGAGACGTCGACATCGTTTTTTTAGCTCGGCGGAAACAAAATACTTTTCCTAAGGATTATATTAAATAGAAATAGGGAACGAAATAAATAACTGGAAAGATTGTTATAATCTCCTCTTGTATAGGGATCATCTATAAAGCGGGTCCTTTTGAATGCATTCAGACGGAAAGGCTGACATAGATGTTATGGATGGTATTTTTTTTTGTTTACATCTTATAAATTTAGGAATTTATCCATCTTCCATAAAGGAGCCGAATGAAACCAAAGTTTCACGTTCGGTTTTGAATTAGAGACGTTCAGTTCAAAATGATGAATCAACGTCGACTATAACCCCTAGCCTTCCAAGCTAACGATGCGGGTTCGATTCCCGCTATCCGCTTATCTTATCTTATAATATTCTTATCTTATAATTTATATATATTATAAATAGAAATTAATTAATAATGGAATTACTCAAATAAAAATTTTCAATTTACTTAATTTTAACTAAATTTTAACTAATGTATTAGTTAATGTAATGCATCATTGAATTCAATATGCAATTTCCGGAATTCTCACACATTTTTTTTACGAACAAGAGAGGTGAAAATACGAAAAAAAAAATTGGAATCAAAAGCGTCCATTGTCTAATGGATAGGACATAGGTCTTCTAAACCTTTGGTATAGGTTCAAATCCTATTGGACGCAATTTTTTTTTCATATATTTTTTTTTAGTTTTAAATTTTCTATATCATGTCAAGAAAGGAAAGATTTTGAATGATTTGAATAAGAGACGCTTATTTATTAATAGTAATTTATAAATTAGTTTTAATATTAATTGTAACTCTAGTTTTAGATTTATTATATAAATAAACTAATAATTCAATTCTGTTTTATTTGAAGATAAGATATTAGTAGAAAGGATATTCAAATTCCAAATATTAAGATATTTATGATATTCTAAATATATTATTAGAAATATAATCTAATTTTAACTTTAACTATATTTATAAAAAAATTTCTTAATTGTATTTACATTTCATTTTAATATTGATATATATTTCTAGAAATATTATCTACTTTCTTTAATATATTTATATATATTTTTTATTTTATATAAATTATATATATATATATTCTACCTACTAACACCTAATAAATGAAAAGAATGAAATTATTTCATGTTTCAATTTTAACATTTGAAAGTTCTAAAATTGATTTATACTTTACTTGTTTTCTTTTATACTTGGTCTTGAAGTAGAAAACGTTCCATCTGTTCCTGAATAGCTTCTTTCAAAAGGGCTTCCGCTTCAGTGGTCAATGTCTTCGTAGAAGAGATTATTTCTTGAAACTGAGGTTTAT
>NW_026124166.1:5000-12500 GCF_025177605.1 Cucumis melo
TACCAATGAATCACGAAATGCTATGGTTCTTCAATATGATTTCTTCATTTTGTCAGAAGTAATTCGCGGGATCATGCACCTTTTCGTAGTTATAACTAGAAAAGTACAGTTGGTTGTATCCAACTTATTCTTGAAATAAACAACTCGCACACACTCCCTTTCCAAAAAAAATCAATACACCAAGCACTACGCTTAGATTTATTGGATTTGTTGCTAAAATATCGGTATTAAATCCGAAACTCTCGGCGGATGGCCAGTAACCCAAAGAAATGAAAGAATCGGTTACATTTTTCATATGATCTCCTTTTATAGATAAAACTAATTATCTATTTCTTTCTATTTTTTTTTATTTTATTAATTTCCTATTTCTATTCGAAATAGAGTAAAAAATATGTTGTAAGAATCCTAAAAAAAAAGTTCCATTCGAGATTGGACTAAGAAAGGGAAGGAAGAAGGCGAGTCAGTATGCTAATGCCTCATCCTCAAATCAATCCTTCCCATAGGTTATTGTCCCAACGAATAAGTAATTGTAGGAGTGAAAGCTTCGTATAATTCGAAAAAGCAAGAGCAGCAAGTCCAAGTAAATAAAATACGAAAAAAAATACGTAATTTTTTTAGGATTAAACAAAAGGATTCGCAAATAAAAGTGCTAATGCTACAACTAGTCCATAAATTGTTAAAGCTTCCATAAAAGCCAGACTAAGCAATAAAGTACCTCGGATTTTTCCCTCCGCCTCGGGTTGTCTCGCGATCCCTTCTACAGCTTGGCCCGCAGCAGTACCTTGACCAATCCCAGGTCCAATAGAAGCAAGCCCGACGGCCAACCCAGCAGCAATAACGGAAGCGGCAGAAATCAGTGGATTCATGATAAGTTCCTCACACCAAAAGAAAGAAATGGTTAATGATACAATCAACCAATGAATTATAACTTATTATTCCATCACTAAGATTTATCCAACTAAAAATTACGAATTGAAGTAATAATATTATTGAATCGTCCAAACTACTTCAATCTCTCTTTTTTAGTTCCTATCCATCCACGTAGTTTTTGTGAATCCATACGACTTTTGTTCTTCCATTTCTTTTAAAGCATTCTTTGAATTCTTCATTGTTTTTCTTGATTTAATCTCTCTATTCATTCAATATTGAATTCAAAATTACATTACAGCCGAAACAGAAGGACTTCCATTGTAAGCCCTATCTAAATTCACAGTAGTAGGGCGGATTAGATATATCTTTAGTTCCTATATAACTAGTTAATATCTAATATAACATATACATGTGTTTCTTACCTAACGTAAACCAATTATTCATATCTTGGATTCCATCGAATTTGAGAATCATTCTTCGAAATATCCACAAGGGTTGTCTTATAGCAATTCGATTCAATACATCTAGTTGACTCCACTCTCCTCTACTCTACCCTACCCAATCCTTTTTTCTCGTTTTTTGGAAACCCTTTCTTTTTAGAATTATCCCACATGGAGACAATCAATCTAAATGAACGAATTCATTAGTCCAAATCCTTGCATAGAAATATCAATATTTTATTAATCTAAGTTCATGTAATTTTTTTTTGTTCAATCGTTGAGAGGAAAAAGATCTTTTAGATCTCTTTCCTTTTTTTTTAATTCCCGAATATCGTAATCTTTCTAGTCTTACTCCCTAGATAGTATATACCTTCCTTATTTTTTGATTATTTGTATATTTATGTTCCCTAAGTAGATTATCTTGAGCCATGTATACATTGCCTTGGTCTAAGCTAAAAAAAAGAGTATTTAGAAAACTAATCAATGATGACCCTCCATGGATTCGCCTATATAAGCTGCAGCTAAAGTTGCAAAAATAAGAGCTTGAATACCACTTGTAAATAATCCAAGGAACATAACAGGTATAGGAACTACTAAAGGTACTAAAGAAACAAGAACAACAACTACTAATTCATCAGCTAATATATTTCCGAAAAGTCGAAAACTAAGTGATAAGGGTTTTGTGAAATCTTCTAAGATGTTAATGGGTAAAAGGATTGGAGTTGGTTGAATGTATTTACCGAAATAACTTAATCCTTTTTTGCTAAGACCCGCATAAAAATATGCTACTGATGTGAGTAAAGCTAAAGCAACAGTAGTATTTATATCATTTGTGGGTGCGGCTAACTCTCCGTGAGGTAACTGTATGATTTTCCAAGGTAAAAGAGCTCCTGACCAATTCGAAACAAAAATAAATAGAAACATAGTTCCAATAAAGGGAACCCATGGACCATATTCTTCGCCAATCTGAGTTTTGCTCACGTCTCGAATGAATTCAAGGACATATTCGAAGAAATTCTGACCGTCAGTAGGAATGGTTTGTGGATTACGAACAGCTATAATGGCTGAACCTAATAAGATAGCAATTACAACCCAAGAAGTAATAAGTACTTGGGCATGGACTTGGAAACCTCCTATTTGCCAATACAAGTGTTGGCCGACTTCCACACCAGATATATCGTATAACCCTTTTTGTGTGTTGATAGAACATAATAGAATATTCATATTGCCCTCTGAAAGAAATAGAACTGTAAAACAAATTATTTTGATTCGACTGTCTTTTTTTTTACTTGCCTTGAGTTGTCTATTTTTGATACCAATTTATTACATTACAATATCCCTAGTTTTTTTTATCTCTTTTGTGCGATTCGGGAATAGTAACCAATTCCCGAAATCTATGGAGTTCCCCCCAAAATTGATTTATCTTATTATTAATCAAGAATTTCGTATAGAGCTAGAACGACCCTCCGAAATTGCAAATACTAATTTGTTAAGAATTAATCGGATTGAAGCTATAGCATCATCATTCGCTGGAATCGAAATATCTGCGAGATCGGGGTCACAATTTGTATCAATTAAACAAATAGTTGGAATTCCCAACGTGATACATTCTTGAAGAGCCCGATATTCTTCTTGTTGATCAACGATTATTACAATATCGGGTAACCCCGTCATATATTTAATCCCGCCCAGATATGTTTGCAAGTGAGATAATTGTCTCTTCAACATAGCGGCATCCCTTTTCGGAAGACGGTTGAGTCCCCCCGTCTTTTGTTCCGTTCTCAAGTCCCTGAACTTATGAAGTCTCGTTTCTGTAGTAGACCAATTTGTTAACATCCCCCCGAGCCATTTTTTATTAACATAATGACACCGAGTCCTTGTTGCAGCCCGGGCTACTGAATCCGCTGCTTTATTTTTGGTACCAACAATTAAGAATTGTTTGCCCCTAGTTGCTGCATCAAAAACTAAATCACAAGCTTCTGATAAAAAACGAGCAGTTTGAGTAAGATTTATAATATGAATACCTTTACGTTTTGCAGAGATATAAGGTGCCATTCTAGGATTCCATTTCCTAGTACCATGACCAAAATGAACTCCTGCCTCCATCATCTCTCCCAAATGGATGTTCCAATATCTTCTTGTCATTTCTCCCCCCACTTCCTCGCTTTTTTTTCTTAAAAAAAGAGACGAGCTGAAATAGAAATAAATAATTGTTCCCATGGAACCTTATCCTCTACCTCGACCGGGGATTGACTGTTGATACACAATCCAAGCCATTAATTTTTTTCTATTCGTTATTATCTTATTACCAAATTAACGCGGCTAGTTAACAGGATGACTCCACTTTTATGAATCATTAAATCCTAGAAATGCTTGTTCTGATGTATCATGTAAATTCGTTGAAATGAAAAAATCAAATAATTCTTTGTGGTGGAACAAAATATCTCTCATTTCCCCCTCGAAAATTTTTTTTGGGGGGGGTTCTAAAGGAATATTGTTATGTTGCCTCGAACGGTGCGCTAATTCTCTGAATCCGGTACCAACTGGTATCATTCCTCCTAGAACAACGTTCTCTTTCAAACCTCTCAACCAATCGATACGACCTCGGAGGGCGGCTTTTGCTAAAACTCGAGCAGTTTCTTGAAAACTTGCTTCCGATATGAAACTTTGAGTATTTAGAGATGCTTTCGTTATTCCCAATAATACGGCTCGGTAACAGATCGCTTCTTCCAAAGCACGCCCTGTTCGTTCCGCTCGTAACAACCCAATGAGTTCTCCAGGTGAAAAAACATTAGACATTCCATCTTCTGAAACCAAGACTTTTGATGTTATTTGACGTACAATAATTTCGATATGTCTATTATGGATCTCCACCCCCTGGGATCGATAAACCTTTTGGATCTTATTAACCAAAGAGATACGACTTTGCACTATCGTTAGTTCAGAACCAATCAAAAATCCCCAAGGAATTCCAAGAATTCTTGTTATACGCTCGTTCCAACCCTCAATTCTCTTTTCTAGGCTCATCGATATTGAATCAATCGAACGCACTTCTAATACTTGTTCGACTTTTGGAAGACCCTGCGTTATATCACCAGATCGTGATTTTTCATATATAAATGTAACTAAAGTATCTCCTTCGTAAAGCATTTCGCCATAATGGCGATGAACAGTTGCTCCTGAAGTGGCCAAATAAGGCTTAGCTAATCTTATTACTACAGAATCAACTTCAACAATTATAATTTGACCCGATTTTAGGTGTGGTCTATTTTTGGCTATACATACATTTTCAAAAAAAAAATGTCCAAGACTAATTCTTGTTCTTGTAGGTGTTTCTTCACAATAATTATTGTGATAATTATGATGCAGAAAATGCCAATTCAAATTAAATGTATTGAAAACGATGTTACTGCATGGATCGGAATTGAAAATCCCCCCGTTTTCATCCATTAAATAATATTTAAGTACTTGAAAAGTCTGTTTTAAATTGTCAAGTTGCAAATATTTAGTTAGGGAGATCGGATTATGAGTTATTAAGTCATAAAATGAATAAAAATTCACAATTTGAGGGGCCGCCCCTAAAGGTCCTAACGAATTCCTAATTGAAATTAGAGGATCCTTTTTACTTGATTCTTTTATGACATTATAATCTTTTACATCGTTGAATAGATCCATTTGCAAACAATTCGATGCTGACAAAATTATCAAAGATTGGCGTTCCTTATTTCTATTGAACAACGTACGAATAGTTCCTTGATTTTGACTCGGAGATTGTGGAACCCTTGTCTTGGAATAAATAGAAAAAAATGGATTGATATTCGTGCGATCTGACTCATTATTAAAGATCAATCCTGAACCTGACGGATCTTTCCTTTTTCTCATATACGCAGTATCGGATTTCCCTAAGTCTATTCGTAGGAAATTTCGAACCAGACCATTTGTACTTACTTCAACAAAGGAAGCGCGCGCGTCTTCGATAGAAGAGCTTTTTTTGTCTCGGTCCCAATTCAACAATAAACAAGTCCGAACTAATTGAATGCTTGTGCCAGAAATTCCCCGAATTGGTTTTCCATTTCCATAAAGTATATAATTGACAACTCTAAGCTCCAGATTATCCCTTTCTTGCAATAGATCCTGTGGGAAAAGTTTTACTAAATTGATACCGTCGGCTAGTTCATATATGATTACAGGTCGAACAAAAACAAAATACTTTTTCTTGGTAGGTGTGATCCACTGGACATAAATCCAATTTTTCGATTTTTTTGATTTCTTAGAATTTTTTTTTACTCTTTCTGGTGGTATCAAGATGCCATTGTGTCGGGATATCTTATCCATCTCTCCAGGAAAATGTATATCTCCAGAAAATATTTTGAGTTCAATCCTTTTTTTTTTTTTTCTCCACTCGGACCAATCCACCTACTCGGCTTCTTATACTTAAAGTTAGTCGTGTAGCTACTCCAATGATACTATTGTTCCGTACCATTATGGAAGAAGATTCTGGTAAAATATGCACTTCCTCGGGAATGAAAAAAAATCGATCCACTTTCATTTGCATTTGGTATTTTGGCTTAAAGTCTTTGACTCCTCGATACTCAATCAAATCCTCTTTTTTGAGGATTGAATGCACCCCTATAGTCCCATATTTAGTAATTCCTGAACTATTTCTTCTGTATTGAGGATCATCGAAAAAAGCAAGAATACTATTTCTACGAAAAAGACCATTTATGGGTATTTCAATCGAAATACCGGAAGGGGGTCGTAGTTCTTTTTCTCGTTCTTGAAGTGATTCAAATTGAATGATGAATCCATTTCTTCGCCTCTTTGCCAATAAATCAGAATTACCGTGGAAAATAGCAGGATATGTGAGATTAGATTGACCCGTACATAGGATTGGATTAAGTTCTGAATAATCAGGAATTCCGCTTTCGTTTTTACCAGAGAGATCCGGACCATAAAATTTTTGTCCCACTTTATCATTATTTACTGAAAGGCTAGAAATATATCTTCTTTCGACACAAAGAGAATGAACGTTAATTTGATCTTGATCCTTGTAGAGTGAAAAAGGGACTACACTGCATCCGCACGAACCTCCTGATAATATCCATAAATGACTTGTTTTTGGTAAGAGATGGACATTACTATATGTAAATTCGGGTGCATGGTACACGTCGGTACTCCAATGCATTTCTCCCTCTGAGTCAGAATAAATATGTTTTCGAACTCTCTCTTTTAAATTAAGAGTGTATGTTCCCGCGCGAATCTCAGCAATCACTTGTTCTGATTCTACATATTGATCATTTTGAACTAAAAGTAAACTTTTTGGTGGAATAGTGACGTTATGTATAATATCCTCACTCTCAATAGTTACATACAAGTCTATATAACATAAAAAAGCAGGATGCCCATGGCGTGTACGTGTGGGATGAACCAAATTCTCATTGAATTTGATTTTGCCATTAGAAGAAGCTCGTATATGTTCTGCAGTCCCCCCTGTGAATACTCCGCCGGTATGAAAAGTTCTTAATGTTAGTTGAGTACCCGGTTCTCCAATAGATTGACCCGCAATAATACCTACGGCTTCTCCCAATTCTACCAGGTCCCCGTGAGTAGGACTTCGTCCATAACATAATCGGCAGATCCAAGATGTACTCCTACAAGTAAAGGGAGTCCGAATAGATATTGGTTGGGTTTGAAAGGTTATGAATCGATTAATAAGTCCAATACCAATATCTTGATTTCGAACACCAATGCATCGCGGGCCCATATATATATCGTCCGCTAATACACGACCAATTAATGTTTGGATAAAAATTCTTTCCGGAATCATCCTATTTCCAGGACTCACTAAAATCCCTCGGATGGTTCCACAATCGGTTCTACGTACAACAATGTGTTGAACTACTTCAACAAGTCTACGTGTAAGATATCCAGCATCCGATGTTCGTACAGCAGTATCCACAACTCCTTTCCGCGCTCCGTAGCAAGAAATTATATATTCCGTTAAGGACAGCCCCTCACGTAAATTGCTTTGAATGGGTAAATCAATCATTTGTCCTTGTGGATCTGACATTAATCCTCTCATACCTACTAATTGGTGTACTTGAGATGCATTTCCTCGAGCTCCCGAAAAAGACATTATATGGACTGGATTAAAAGGGTCAGTCATCCTAAAATTAGGATTCATTTCTTG
>NW_026124166.1:17500-25000 GCF_025177605.1 Cucumis melo
CCAATAGAAAAATATTGGAAGGGAAAAATACTTCGAAGATGAACTTGTTCCCATTCAATAGTCAAGAATTCTTGACGGTATCGAGCTGGAACAATCTGTTCTTCCTGAATACCTGGATTCAGTGCCAAAGAATTTCCTGTCGCTACCATATAGTATTCATCTCGACTTGGTGATAAATAAAGCATCCGCACTTTTTTTAATCTCTCTGAAATTTCATAAAATGGAGTTTCGAGAGATCCCCAATCACCAATCCTTGCATGAATTGCTAATGATCCAATAAGTCCAACATTAATTCCTTCAGACGTGTCAATTGGGCAAATGCGTCCATAATGACTAGGATGGATATCTCGTATCCGAAAACTAGCAGTTCGCCCTGTCAATCCTCCTGGGCCCAAATAACTCAATTTTCGCCCATGAACTATTTGTGTCAATGGATTAGTTCGATCTAAAACTTGAGATAATGGGTGTAATCCGAAAAAAGATTCAAATGTGGTTGTTAATGGAGTTGAAGTTACCAAATTCTGAGGAGTCGGTATTAATTTATGCCTAATTGCTCCACATATAGTTCCTCTAACCATATTTTCTAAACGAACTAGAGCCAATCCGAATTGATCTTGTAAGAGATCCGCAACAGAACGAATCCGTTTATTTTTCAAATGATTCATATCGTCAAGTGTACCCATTCCAAATTTAAGTCCAATCAAATGATCTGCAGCTGCCAATATATCTCGCTGTAACAAAAATGTATTGTTCTCAGGTATATCAAGATTAAGTCTCTGGTTCAGATTTCGTCGACCAATCCTTCCTAATTCACATCTTTGTTGAAAGAATTTCTTTTGTAATTCCTTACATAAGGATTCAGAAAATACCGGATCTCCGCCTACACAAGAAAATTGTTGATAAAACTCCAAAATGGCATTTTCTTTTGATCTAATTTTTTTTTTCTCCTTATCATTCAGGAAAGACAAAAAAATTTCAGGGTAGCAAACATTCTCGAGAATTTCTCTTAGATTCGAACCCATAGCTGATGATAGAACTAGAATAGATATTTTCTGTTTCCTACTCACACGAGCCCATATCCTTGCTTTTCGATCAATCTCTAATTCTAATCTTCCTCCCCAATCAGATATTATGGTGCCGGTATAGACCGAAATTCCGTTATGGTCCAATTCTGACCGGTAATAGATACCGGGGCTTTGCAATATTTGACTGATGACAATTCTGTATAGTCCATTTACTATAGAAGTTCCCAGGGAATTCATTAGAGGAATGTTTCCAATCAAAATTGTTTGTTCTTGCATATCCCTACGGGTTTTCCAAATTAATCCTGCGGATACGTATAATTCAGAAGAATATGTGAGTGATTCATATACAGCATCTCTTTCTTTTATCAATGGTTCTACCAATTTATATGTTTCCACAAATAATTGAAATTCAATTTCTTGATCTGTATCTTCAATTTTTGGAAACTTAGAAAGTTCTTCTGTTAAGCCATGATCAATGAACCTACAAAACCCTTCAAATTGTATCTGATTAAACGCAGGTATTGTAGACATTCTCTCATTTCCACCCCCAAGCATTTTATTTATTTCCCATTTATAAAAAAAATCCCATTATTTGCTTAAAATGGATCGATCTAGCAATGATGGAATTTATATTATGTTTACTGAATCACATGAAATTTTACCTAACTTCATAGGTGTAATAGATGTAATGCATGAAATACATATGAACGTAGGAATAAAGAGACTTTGATACTCAAATTAAATTGGAATTTGCAACAACTACAAATGAATTGGTAAATTCTATTTAGAATTATGGAGTTTTGTATAAAATATCTATATCAAAACAAAAGTGAGTCAATTTCTACCATTATTATGATATTCCAATCGGATTGGGTACTATAAATAGATTCGGGATTTGATCTGAAGAAACAATATAGAATTTTTTTTATTTAACAACATGGAACTTTTTCGTAGATTTCACTGTTAAAAAAAATTCGCATAGAAGAGAGATATTTTACCTATACCTATATTTTTTTTAGTAGAATTCGTAGAATGCGATTGAAGTATGTATAAGGACTTGTATTTATTAATAAACATGTGCAGATATATATATATAGTTAGTTATATATATCGCCTCCTTTATTACAGTTCTATGGGGAACATCACATGTCGTACTCTATCAAAAATTTATATTTTCTATTTAATGATAATGAAAAAAAAATTCTAAAAACAGAATTCCGAACATTTCCTATAAACATCTTATATATATATAAGATATTAGATTTAGATAATAGTAATCGTTTATGTTCTGGGGTTTACATATACTCATAATCGCTATTAAAATTGTCATTAATAAGGATTTTTTTATGGTTATGGAAACGAATCAATACGGATGGATTAGTAATGATTAGTTATCTATCAATTTTTATTTATTTAGGTAAGGTATCCATTTTTGGATTGTTTTCTTATATCATTAGGGAAACCGAATTTGCAATTTCAATCCAAGAATCATTTATGAATTCACAGTCAATAGTTAAAGTTAACGGTTCCCATTTGTCCTGATTTTTTGCTTTTGTGAATGAAAATCCACATTTTTTTTTCAATAGAAAAAGCAAAGTTTTGCGGTTTTTCGTTTTAGATATTGTGTGTTGTAAGATACTATCTATCTAAGAGATAGAGCCAATCCAATATTTTGTATCGTTTTGGCGGCATGGCCGAGCGGTAAGGCGGGGGACTGCAAATCCCTTTTTCCCCAGTTCAAATCCGGGTGTCGCCTCAGCAACAAACAAAAGAATCAAAATACCCTCTTCTGTTTTGCTGATATAACTTTATCATTTTTTTTAGAAGAAAAGCATCTTTAGATTTGCTTGATTCTAAGCATCGTTGGGGTTCTCTAAAATGTTATAAATCCTTGCGTATAGGTTTCGTTTCCAGAATTTAGTAGAGTAATGAAAAATAATCGTTAAATCTTGAGATGATAGCCCTTCGACTACTAATGTAGTGTCTACTCATTGGGTCTTGAATTAGGGAATATAATTTCATTTTTCCTTACGGAAAGGAGGAAGATACTTGATATACGGACTCATGAAAGTATCTGAGTACTCGAGCATTCAATCAATATTATATTGAATGAATAATTGGCTTTTTTTTTTATTTTAATCTTAAAAAAAGAACTTATTTCTTTTCGATAAGCTCTAACCACGCATGTAATAGGCCATCCCATCTTCCGATTGTCTCTATGAAACAATCGGGGGGACAGTAAAGATTAGATCAAATGAGAAAGGAATAATAGTAGGGTTATGTGATAGATACTATCTTGATTCTCTATTTTGAGACTTTTTACTTAATGTAATGAAATGCAGGACAACAAAAGAAAGACTAGGTCTTATTATTCCTACATGTTACTAACATTCTTTTGATACTTCCAAGAGTTTTTCTGCCTCTTTTATTTATTTGTACTGAATTTTTTCGATTATACTAGAAATCATATAATAACTTGGGATAATTCGATTTTTTGTATTGTTTCATCAATGGTGTTGTGCCCGAATCTCTTTTTGACTATGCGCTAGTGATTCCACTATTATTAGTGAATAATAATTATTAGTGAGCAATAATGGAATAATTCTTTTATATTCATAGAGATAGGGGACATAATTCACATGGATATGGTAAGTCTCGCTTGGGCTGCTTTAATGGTAGTCTTTACATTTTCTCTTTCCCTCGTAGTATGGGGAAGAAGTGGACTCTAGAAGTACTACTAATTGAAAAATAAAACTGTATTGTTTTTGGTTTATTTTATAGATCGTTCTGCAAAACTTTTTTTCTTTTATTTTGAAAAGTAAAAAAAAAAAGAGTTCGGATTATAAGTTTTTAAGTGGATCCATACTTTCAACACGAAAGAACATAGACATAGTGGTTGTCCAATGAGATACTACGCATAATAATATACTACCTCATAATAAGATAGTACCTCGGGGTAGCCACCCACATATTACGTGCTTACCACTTCTTTTATTTATTATTATTAGTATTTTAGTTATTTTCAAAATAGGATTTTTTCTTGTTTTAGGGAACTCATTTCATATCATGCTTCAAACGTTAAATAAAAATGGGGTTTGCTAATTCTTTTCGAAATCCGAAGATAAAAAGTTCCCATGGAACCGAACTCCTGGATCATCTGTCAACTGCTCAATCAATTACTTCTTTCGAATGCTAAAAAAAAATTAGTGGCCTTTCGATTATTTGATTTCAGATTCATTCTAATCAACATGAATTATGAAGCAAAGAAATAGAATTGGGCCACTATGTATATTAGATTAATATTACATATATGTAATTGATATGATATCTATATATAAATAGAAAGATATATATTGTATATTCATCTATATTCAAATTGATCGATATTCAACCTCTATTTTTATAGAGTACAATTTTATATTTATACACTTCAATAACAATAATAGATAGTATGGTAGAAGGATTCATATATTTCTTTCTACCATACTATCGGATCTTATCGAATACTTCTCTCGTAGAATACTGATAATTCTAGTCCGCCAATTTCATTTAAGACGCGAAATTTTAATGCTTTTCATTTTTCTTATCTTCAATCATTGATAAGAACTAAAACGTCAAGGTTAATTCAAATTAATCACTTTGACTGATTGTTTTTACGTATATTATAAGTAAAAAGGCGGTCGGAACTAGAATGAACAGTGCAGTAGCAATAAATGCGAGAATATTTACTTCCATAATATCATCGTTTCATTTTTTATTCGCAATAACTCGGGATTTAATCCCATAGAGATGATAAATGTTTCGCTTGTAAATTCAAGGGGATGCGTTGCATCTCGATGATATCGAATCGTATTAAAATATCATGAATAACAATATCGGAGCTATCAAATCGATTCATCGTCGAGAATTGAATAGTATAACATAGGAAGATCTTTTATCCATACCGAATTTAAACAAAATGGGATTCCTGATGCAATCAAGAATTTCGTTACTTTTTTTTATTTATAATTTTTTGCATTCTTTCTTTTCTATAATCTACTGCCCTCTTATTCAATGCAATCATCTGATGAAGTCTCATCAGACTACCTTTACCCTTACATTGTTTATAAACAAACTCAAGCAAAGAATAGCAGCGAAATTCAAAAAAGGAAAAGGAGGTAGGTTCGAACTAAACTCCTTCCTTTTTTTGTACTTATAAAATCTTCTTAAAAAAAAGAAATAAAAACGAAACTTAAACTTTCAAAAATTCTTAATTACCTCACTAAGAGAGATAGATGGGATCCTTGTTTGTATTAATATCCTCTTTCCTTGAATTAGTAGTGGGACGTATATATCAAAAGTTAAGTGTTAAATTTTAATAAGATAGATTATTTCAAATTCAAATTAGTAATTGAATTTACTAATTGAGGTTACAAAAAATCGGAGCCAGAACGGATATATTTTGCTTTCAGACGAAAAATTAGATCAAAGTTTACTATGTAAACTTTATTTTGTATCGTCCAAATTCCCTTTATGTATGTGCTTTCCGGAAACGTATAGTACTCTATTTCATTAGAAAAATCGGGCGTAATCAACTAGACCCAGTACGCCTTCGAATCCTGAATATGATGCTACCAATAATTGTGGTAATTCACATATGGCACATATGTCTTTCTCCCATCAATTAGTACTCGTTGAAGAAATCAAAATTCCCATATTTTTTTGTTGAAAAATGTGGAAAAAAAATAAGAGAGATCCCGTTTGGAATAAAATTCAGTTATGTTATTTGTTCTCTCTTTCACAGGAAAGAGATTAATTGATGTATTTTTTTTTTATTGGATTTGGATCCATCGGGACTGACGGGACTCGAACCCGCAGCTTCCGCCTTGACAGGGCGGTGCTCTGACCAATTGAACTACAATCCCAGGGAAATAAAGTGTACAACATATGTTGTTGATTTAATTTCCTTCAAACCTTTCTATGTAGATTTTTGATTCGAATTGTCATATTCTACCAGACAGAGACGCGAGTAATAAAGTAATAGATTGATATGCGCGGAGACATGGACTTTAGTGTGAGAAGCATGGATTAATATTTATTTTTTCGTTATTGTAAAATTGATTGATTATCAATCTGTCAATGAATAAAAAAAGAGTTTTTTTTTTTATTCTTTCATATCAAGTCAAGTATTTCTGTAGAAGGACAAATAGGTTATATCATTTTATGGTGGATACGCGATATATTGGGCCGAGCTGGATTTGAACCAGCGTAGACATATTGCCAACGAATTTACAGTCCGTCCCCATTAACCGCTCGGGCATCGACCCGGGAAGAATCAATTCCAAGCTTGTTGATAATCCATGATCAACTTCCTTTCGTAGTACCCTACCCCCAGGGGAAGTCGAATCCCCGCTGCCTCCTTGAAAGAGAGATGTCCTGGACCACTAGACGATGGGGGCATACTTGCCCGACTGCCATCATACTATGATCATAGTATGAATAGTTTTTTGAAATTGTCAATATAAAATAAATATAATGGACTAATATGATGCAATTCGACGTATTTTTCTTTCTTTCATTATTCCATCGAAATTTTTTTATTTGTGATTTCTATTTATGAATCGTTCATTCTAATCACCATTCCCCATATAATTCTATATAGAAATTATTTTATTTTAAATTGCATTTTTTTTTATTTATTTCATTTAAATAATATACATAAATTTGCAAATTGGAATATATAGTTATATTACTTATATTATAGAATATCAAATGAAAATAGTGATTAGTAGTGATTAGAGGAAACCTCTAAAATAAACAAAAATAATAAATATTAGAAAAAAAAATATTCTTTTTTTATTTTATTCTTTTTTTATTTAAATAATACGAAGGCTAGTACCCTTCGGGAATTGGTCTGCCATATGCTATAAACAGGATTAAACTCCATTTCTCATACTTTCACTCATTGATTCACTCATTGTTAAGATTAGGTTAGGTATATTTCGATCTCACACTAAGCCAAGAAATTAAAAAACGATAAATTTTGAAATCTGGGGATAGGGATCAACAAGTTATTGAAAATTTTTTTCTCGCCAAATAGAATTGCTTTATCAATGATTCGGTGAATGTATCTATGTTCAATTCGTGTGTGTACATGTATGAATCAAATTCATTTCGTTAGGATGGGGCTCATCAATTTAATTAGGGATCGGTCGTATGATGAAACAATTCATTGCATTGATCAAATCCAATATCAAAAAACTATTTTACCTATACTCATTAGATAAATCCAATTTTTCGTTACTCAATGAGCGACTATGTAGATAAGATATATTTATGTACATATCTTATTATTTATAATTTATAATAATTATATACACTCAAACTCATCGTGGCTAGTGTCTGACTCAGAAATTGAATCAAATAGGCCTTTTTAACTCAGTGGTAGAGTAACGCCATGGTAAGGCGTAAGTCATCGGTTCAAATCCGATAAGGG
>NW_026124167.1:0-5000 GCF_025177605.1 Cucumis melo
CTACTATACCAGGAATATCAATGAACCCGATTATTGAAATTGCTCAGGATACCCTTTTTTAGTTTAGCTTCTAGAATCTATTTCTTAGTTCAAGATCCCTCTTACTAACTGGAATCAAAGAATTAGTAGATCTGTTCCGCCCAAAATGGGAATGGGCTAGGGTTATGAACTTATAATCTAGAATCTGATGATCGAGTCGATTCCATGATTATAAGTTCATTCCATTTAGGATTAGGAATAGGTGTAATCGGACCTGTTTTTTACATATCTCTCGTTATTTGGGACCCTATTCATCTCTTTGGGCTTCTATTGAATCGAAAAATAGGTTTGATTGTCCATCTTTTTGATATAATAGTAAGGCATCCTCCGGATAATTCAAATCGAAGCAATTGGATGTCCGACTCGGACCTATATGACATGACCGAGCAATAGAAATACTCTAACACTCCACCTTTGTCATATATTCCATACATCACACTAGATAGATATCATATTCATGGAATATGATTCACTTTCAAGATGCCTTGGTGGTGAAATGGTAGACACGCGAGACTCAAAATCTCGTGCTAAAGAGCGTGGAGGTTCGAGTCCTCTTCAAGGCATAATGTTGAGAATGCCCGTTGAATTGGAAGGAATAAGTTCGGCAGCGGATCACGAAATCTTGGCGATCTTCTCTATCTAATGAATGGGAGTCCGCTTTGAAATCGTCCGCCCTGCACCCACCCCCCGAGTATATGCTTCAACAGGAATTAAACAAGGGTAGATTGATACAATAGAAACCTCTGGTAAAATGCCCACCCGTAACCCAGCAGATAAAGTACATTACATAGTCCGTTTTAGGGATTGGCGACTTACCCATTCAGTGACTTTGGCACTGGACGTTCCAAAAATGGGGTACTATCGGGTCGGGTGAATTCAATAATAGAGGCCTGTTGGCATTCCAGCCTTCCTTCTCCTTTCAGGGCCTACCCCAAAGAGAATCCAGTGTTTCTTGGTCGTGAATATCTGAATAGGACGAACCGCCCCGTGGTTTGCTTCGGAACAAAACAATTAGAATTAGGCTCGTTGAACTGGAATGTGTATTATCCATATAGGGGATCTTTCAATGGAGAAGATCCGTCGACCTAAGACGAAGAGAGGGGTCTATCTATTTTATTTAGTTATTCAGTTAAACCAATGATTCGTTATTGTAACAGATAGCAACAACCATTTCATCCGGGAAAAGCCATCTTTTTCTCAACAATGTCTTTGTCATTTGATCCAATAGTGTTCCCTTAGATAGGAACAGATTTGATAAATACTGATAACTCTCGGATGGAGTATTAGAACGGAAAAATCCATTAGATAATGAACTATTGGTTCTAAGCCATCTCTGGCGATGAATCAACAATCCGAAGTACTTTTCTTGCGTATTCTTGATAAACAAGGGTTTATGTAGAGATATAGACCAATATATTGGGGAAGGAAGCAGCCACTTTGACATCTCTTCATCTCCAAAGAATTCTCGATGTGAAAACACAGAGACAAAAGGATGATCTTTGAATAGGAAAAAGAGTGGATCTGCAGGATCCCAAATGAATTGGCTTATTCGAAAAAAGCCTTGTTCTTTGGAAGATCTATCTCGTGTCTGGTACTGCACGGTTCCACTCTGCAAGAACTCCAAATCATTCTCTTGAAGCTCATCCTCTTTATCATAAATGATCCGCTTGCCCCGAAATGACCTAGCCCAATAGGGAAATCCCAATTCATTGAGCCTTTTGATACAATCAAATAGAAAGCCCCAAGGGCGCCATATTCTAGGAGCCCAAACTATGTAATTGAAGAAATCCTCCTCTATCTCTATCTGTTGCGGGTCGAGGACTCCTTCCCCTTCTTCAAACTCCGATTCGTATTGTTGATAGAGAAATCTCTGATCAACGATAGAACAAGATCCATTTTGTATCATATCTAAGGGATTCCTGGGTTCGGGCCGAAGAAGCAATGTCACTCGATCATTATCAAATCGACTGCAATCTTTTTCTGTCCGTGAGGATCCCAACAGAGCGCCTTCTACTTCTAATAGGCCATGAACTAGATCAGAATCATTCTCAACGAGTCCATAGATCCCATTTTTTTCATCGGGTCCGGGTAGAGACCAAAGGTCTTGAACGACCAATCCGGCAGAACAAATCAAAACATAAAGAAGTATCATTAATTTCTTCATGCTCGTTTGAAGTTCGAAGTACCAGTTGTACAAATAAGAACCCCCTTCGTTACATGATTTCTTCTTCATATAGATAGATATAGGATCTATGGAGCAATTACTTAGAAGTACATTTTGTGCAACAGCCCTTCCTATCTGATAGAAAAGGATCGCATGATCCTGAAACGATCTTACCTGGGATAGCAAATCCCAAGTTTGTCTATGAAGAGCAGATTGAATTATATTAGTGTCTATAATTGATTTCTTCTGCGTAATACTAATCGATAGGGCCTCATTGGTAAGTGCTACAAGATCTCGTACATTGGAACCCATGGTTATGGAACCGAATCCATTAGTATGGAACATTTTCTTTTCCAAGCGAAATCCCCTAGTATATGAAAGAGTGAAAAAGTGCTTTCGTTGTTGTGGAATAAGAAGCCTTCGTATTTTAATGCATGTATTCAATTTATTCGGAGCTATTAGAGCGGGATCCACTTTTTGGGGAATATGGGTCGAAGCAATAACAAGAATATTTGTAGTGGAACATCTTTCAAAATCCCTGGAGAGATAGTTCACTAATAGACCAAGGGATAAGTAATTCGACTCAGTCACATACAGATTATGAATGTTTGGAATCCATATTATGCAAGGAGACATTGCTTTTGCTAATTCGAATTGAAGGGTGATATAAAATCGGTCTATTTCCAGCATCATATCCTTAGTTAGCGCATTCATCATAGTTAGAAGCTCCAGCTCCGTATCAAGGTCACGGTCGATATCGTCACTATCATCAATATCGCCACTATCATCAATATCGTCACACTATCATCAATATCGTCACTATCATCAATAAGAAAACCCTTAGGCTTCTTATCCAGCAACTTGTTCAGAAATACTGTAACGAAAGGAAGATAGGAGTTTGTCGCTAGGTATTTGACCAAATAGGATCGTCCAGTTCCTATAGAACCTATCACTAAAATACCCCTAGAGGGGGGGAGGGCTAATAAGCGGAGCGAAAAGGGTTTTCCATGAGATGGGAAATGAAAACTATTAGCCCCACACGAGGTTTGTGAATAAGTGATTGTCTGATAATGAGCAAGGAATGTCCGTCTTTCTGCTAAACAGGATGTATTGAACTCATAATTCATTAGATACTTTTTATGAATGTCAACTAAGTATCGTAAGTAAATTACTCCCGGTTGTTCAATCATTTGATAACCAGAGTCATTCTTTGATAAATGATCACTATGAGTCAGACTCAATAGAATTTGATCAATCCTTTTTTCTGTCGTTAAGGTGGAGAACTGAATCAAGAATTCTCTTTCTTTATCATCAATCGAATCACTGTTCGAGACCCAGGATTGGATTTTCTCATCAATCCAATCACCGTTCACATTTTTTCTTATCAATGAATATATCTCTTTACTTGTATGACTTAGATGTCTCGTATTTCTCGAAAAAGCGATTCGATTGATGGGATTTGGTATGATACTTATGAGATCGATGAGATTGATATTCCAATCTTTCTTCTTCGAACGTATTGATTTGACCCCATAAGCGGGACCGCCACCCCATAGCATGTTGCCACCAGAAGCAGAACCCCATATTTCTTCTAGAGAATCTCCTAATTGTTCCAGAGCAACTAGAAAGAGATTCTTTAACCAGAAAGAATTCCTGGGATACCTATCCAGAAGTTTTCGCAACTCAATCATGTATGATGGAATCATCAAAGATTTGACCTTTTCGAACTCTGTCTGTAACTCACTATAGGCTCGAGAAACAAAGAGAAGATGTGTACGAACGAGATATACAGCAATAAGAAGAAGGAAAAGGATTGAATAGAGGAACTCCCGAACATTTGGCCATCTCAGATGTGTCGATATCGATGGTGACTCATTATTTCGATGAATCATTTCTTCGGACAGAAGAAGATTAGGTAAACACTTACTCGAAATCTCACTTATCAGATTCCATTGTAGAAGACACAATTTTCTCTGAAGAATTCGCCATGATATTATGCATGGATCATATATATCATGAAAAATGTATACAAATTTTTGGATGCTACTTAGTATCGGCAATAGGTCTGAAAAAGTATCTAAAAATAGCAAATTTAGATATTTGTACCCTGTCGAAGTAAGGAACCATGGCATATATGTTTGGAATAGATTCCATTTTGAGAGAGTTGAAAAAGCACTATCTCGTTGAAAGGTTCTATACATCTGCCCTTTCTCAAGGCATTTCTTTAGACAAAGACTCCGTTTTTTCCTCTTTTCGGATGGTAAATATTTCTCAGAACATGGAGTGTGAATCAAACCCATGTTTGAATTGAAATTGAGATACTGATGCAAGTTCTTCCCCTCTGAATCAGATAGATTCATATCTGAAAGAGGTTGACAATAAGTTCTTTCAAAATTGACTATTTGTCCCTCTGTTAGAGGTGTTCCAGAAATGTCTGCGATCGAGTAAATAGCTCGACGAACGAATGGATCGGATCGAATTGGAAAATGGAAAGATTTGTACAAGTTATACCTTTCGTCACCACTTTGTGGAAAATCGTTAGGTATGAATATGTTAGATACCTGTGACTCGATTGGTGAAATAGTATCTCTCTCCAAAAAAGCATGTTTTTTTTTACCGCCGCACAAAGAAAATATTTTGTTGCGAATGAACAAGATATTGAGGAATTGTCCATACGTAAAATCATAATTATTGATACGGGCCTTTTCCACATAATCCACATAAAAAGGGAATCTTTTGTTACAATAGAAGCAGAAGTGATGTGGATTATTCAAGAATCGAAGTCGAGTTGCTTTAT
>NW_026124167.1:12500-23564 GCF_025177605.1 Cucumis melo
ATATAAAAAGAGTAAATATTCGCCCGCGAACGTTTCCATTTTATTATATTTCTAAATTAGGGTCGATCAAATATAATAATAGATAAAAAAAGGCAAAACAAAATAAAGATTTGTTATAACCTTAATAATAAAAGAAAAAATAACAAAACGAGATTATATTATCTATAATTTTTTAGAAAACTATAATAAAAAAACTTATTCTATTATTCTAGAATCTATAAACAGTTTAGTTTTCTATCAAAAGAAAAGAAGATATACAAATTTCGAATAGATTGATTAAATGAAATATCAAAAATCCCATAATTGAATCTATTATTCAGAAAATATCAGTAAATACATGTATATTTTTTTGAATCGTTTCATTCGCGAGGAGCTGGATGAGAAGAAACTCTCATGTCCGGTTCTGTAGTAGAGATGGAATTTAGAAATAACCATCAACTATAACCCCAAAAGAACCAGATTCCGTAAACACCATAGAGGAAGAATGAAAGGAATATCTTATCGAGGCAATAGTATTTGCTTCGGGAGATACGCTATTCAGGCACTTGAACCCGCTTGGATCACATCGAGACAAATCGAAGCCGGACGAAGGGCAATGACACGAAATGCACGACGCGGTGGAAAAATATGGGTACGTATATTTCCGGACAAACCCGTTACACTAAGACCCACAGAAACACGTATGGGTTCAGGGAAAGGATCCCCCGAATATTGGGTAGCTGTTGTTAAACCAGGTAGAATACTTTATGAAATGAGTGGAGTAGCCGAAAATATAGCCAGAAAAGCTATTTCAATAGCGGCATCCAAAATGCCTATACGAACCCAATTCATTACTTCGGGATAGAAATGTAGAATCAAAGGAAAGCGATCTTTGTTTAAGATGAAAAAAAAACAATTGCAGATTTATTTTTTTTTTTTTTGAAAAACAATATTTCTTTTTTTTTTTTTTTACTTCGCCCTTTGCATTGAAAGAAAAGATTCCAAAATAATATGATTCAACCTCAAACCCTTTTGAATGTAGCAGATAACAGCGGAGCCCGAGAATTGATGTGTATTCGAATCATAGGGGCTAGTAATCGACGATATGCTCATATTGGTGACGTTATTGTTGCTGTAATCAAGAAAGCCGTCCCAAATACACCTCTAGAAAGATCAGAAGTGATCAGAGCTGTAATTGTACGTACTTGTAAAGAACTCAAACGAGAAAATGGTATGATAATACGATATGATGACAATGCTGCGGTTGTTATTGATCAAGAAGGAAATCCAAAAGGAACTCGAATTTTTGGTGCGATTGCCCGAGAATTGAGACAGTTAAATTTCACTAAAATAATTTCATTAGCACCTGAAGTATTATAAAATGAGACAGACCGTGAGATAGTTATACTATTTGAATGAAATTAATTAGTAGATTGTGTATCACGTATATACCTTTTAAAATTCATAACTATTTAATAAAAAAGAATGTTGATTAGATCAAAAATTTAAGTAACCAATAATTTTCGTTTATCATGGGTAAGGACACTATTGCTAACATAATAACCTCTATTCGCAATGCTGACATGAATAGAAAAGGAATGGTTCGAATACCATCTACTAACATCACCGAAAACATTGTTAAAATACTTTTACGAGAAGGTTTTATTGAAAACGTAAGGAAACATCGGGAAAGCAACAAGGATTTTTGGGTTTTAACCCTACGACATAGAAGAAATAGGAAAGGACCATATAAAACGATTTTAAATTTAAAACGGATCAGTCGACCTGGTCTCCGAATATATTCTAACTATCAAAAAATTCCTAGAATTTTAGGCGGAATGGGCATTGTAATTCTGTCTACTTCTCGGGGTATAATGACAGACCGAGAAGCTCGACTACAGGGAATCGGCGGCGAAATTTTGTGTTATATATGGTAATCTTTATGATATTCGAATTATACACAGAACTTCCCTATTTGTAAAAAAAAAAAAAAAAAGAAAAGAGGTGGGTTTATAGTTTATAATACGACTCCCCCTTGATTAATTGATACTTTGAAGGGTGTTTCGTCTGGAATGAAAGAGCAAAAAAGGATTTCTGAAGGTTTAATTACTGAATCACTTACCAATGATATGTTTTGGGTTTGTTTAGATAATGAGGATCCAATTCTAGGTTACGTTTCAGGAAGGATTCAACATAGTTTTATCCATATACTAGGTAATAGAGAGTCAAAATTTCAGTAAGTTGTTACGATTCAACCAGGACCAGAAGGCGTATAATTTATAGACTACGAAACAAAGATTCGAATGATTAGGTGAAGTAGTCTTTTCACGTGCAATATTCTTTTTTTTGTAGGGAGATCCAATTCGAAATAGAAAATTTCAAGAAACTTATTTTCTTCCAATAAGTAGATTAAGGTAAGGAATAAAAAATATGAAAATAAGGGCCTCCATTCGGAAAATTTGTGAAAAATGTCGCCTGATCCGTAGGCGGAGACGAATTATGGTAATTTGTTCCAATCCGAGACATAAACAAAGACAAGGATAATCTTTATAAAAAAAAGGACCCCTAAAGGCCACCCACAATATATACATAAAAAGAAATTAAAGGATCCGTTTTGACATGAAATGGATATATCCATATATCTCTGACTTAGATTTATGAGATGATAAAATATGGCAAAACCCATACCAAGAATCGGTTCACGTAGAAATGGACGTATTAGCTCACGTAAAAGTACGCGTAGAATACCAAAGGGCGTTATTCATGTTCAAGCAAGTTTCAACAATACAATTGTGACTGTTACAGATGTACGGGGTCGGGTAATTTCTTGGTCCTCCGCCGGTACGTGTGGATTCAAAGGTACAAGAAGAGGGACACCATTTGCCGCCCAAACCGCAGCAGGAAATGCTATTCGGGCAGTAGTGGATCAAGGGATGCAACGAGCCGAAGTTATGATAAAGGGCCCCGGTCTCGGAAGAGATGCAGCATTAAGAGCTATTCGGAGAAGCGGTATACTATTAAGTTTCATACGGGATGTAACCCCTATGCCACATAATGGCTGTAGGCCCCCTAAAAAACGACGTGTGTAAAAATAAACATTGAAGAGAAATTTCAAGAGAAATAAATAATTCAATGATTTTATCAAAAAATATTACTATGGTTCGAGAGAAAATCAGAGTATCGACTCGGACACTAAAGTGGAAGTGTGTTGAATCAAGAGCAGACAGTAAGCGTCTTTATTATGGACGCTTTATTCTGTCTCCACTTATGAAGGGACAAGGGGATACTATAGGCATTGCGATGCGAAAAGCTTTGCTTGGAGAAATAGAGGGAACATGTATCACACGTGCAAAATCTGAAAAAATCCCACATGAATACTCTACCATAGTCGGTATTCAAGAATCAGTACATGAAATTTTAATGAATTTGAAAGAAATTGTATTGAGAAGTAATCTGTATGGAACTCGTGATGCGTCTATTTGTGTCAAGGGTCCTGGATGCGTAACTGCTCAAGACATCATCTTACCACCTTCGGTGGAAATCGTTGATAATACACAGCATATAGCTAACCTAACGGAACCAATTAATTTTTGTATTGAATTAAAGATCGAGAGGAATCGCGGATATCATATACAAACGCCAAATAATTTTCAAGACGCAAGTTATCCTATGGATGCTATATTCATGCCTGTTCGAAATGTTAATCATAGTATTCATTCTTATGTAAATGGGAATGAAAAACAAGAGATACTTTTTCTCGAAATATGGACCAATGGAAGTTTAACTCCTAAAGAAGCACTTCATGAAGCCTCTCGGAATTTGATTGATTTATTTATTCCTTTTTTACATGCGGAAGAAGAAAAAGAAAACTTCCATTTTAAAAATAATAAACAAAAAGTTACTTTACCCCTTTTTACTTTTCATGAGAAATTGGCGAAACTAAGAAAAAAGAAAAAAGAAAGAGCATTAAAATATATTTTTATTGACCAATCAGAATTGCCTCCTAGGATCTATAATTGCCTCAAAAGGTGCAATATACATACATTATTTGACCTTTTGAATAATAGTCCAGACGAACTTATGAAAATCAAACATTTTCGCATAGAAGACGTAAAACATATATTAGACATTCTCGAAATGGAAAAGAATTTTGCATAAATTTGAAATCCATTGGATTTTTGTTGTAAAAAAACTTTATAAAAAAAAAAGACGAAAATGAAGTTTGAATCTTTAACAGAATCCGTATACTCAAAATAAATCAAAAATTTCATTAAATATGTGTATCTAGGGGTAATTCACTTTGAAGCAACTATTCCCTAGATACACACATCGTGATATTTTATTTATTTCACAATTGAATCAATTTAAAAAAGCCCTAAAGTTAGGGATTTATCAATCGGTAATGTTGCTCCAATACCCAACCAAAGAGCTACTGCGGTACCAATCAAAAAGACGGTTGTCGCTACTGGACGACGAAATGGATTTTGGAATTTATTGACATTCTCCAAAAATGGTACAGTTAATAATCCCGCCGGTACGGAAACCATTAAAAGAACACCCAATAACTTATTTGGCACTGTACGAAGTATTTGAAATACGGGAAAGAAATACCATTCCGGCAATATTTCCAAAGGAGTTGCAAATGGATCTGCGGGTTCACCAATCATTGATGGTTCTAGAACCGCTAAGCCCACGTTACATGCAATAGTACCTAGAATGACTACTGGAAAAATATATAAAAGATCATTGGGCCATGCGGGTTCTCCGTAATAATTATGACCCATACCCTTAGCCAATTTAGCTCTTAATACAGGATCATTCAAATCTGGTTTTTTTGTTATTAGGATAGGTGAATTATTATGGATCCATCCCCCGAAAGAACCGGACATGATAATTTTTCATCATCCGGCTCGAGCACAAATCAAACGAACCAACTGGATCCAGAAAAAAAAATCGATATCTTATCCAAGCATATATAAAATAAATGAGTGATTCAATGTAAGAAAAAATTTAGCGGATTCCGTTTTCAAGAGTTACAATTATCCATTGCAAGGAATTAAGTTCGTACAGATAAATGCTCAATACCCAAGTAGGCTTACAAAGTTGATAATGTTCAAGTGCTTTCTGGGTCGTCTCAAACCTTGCGATGGGGCTTTAGCCCCCAAAAATATTGATACTTTTTACATCCAAAGGATTTACTTGTTACTAATAGAGTCTAGCCTATGTTCTTCTTTAGATCCCTTGTTTCACTCCGATAGTATTATAAATCGAGTCAATGCAGAGGAAATGAATGCATTTTCATACTATTAAGTAAGTGAAATAGATAAAACATAATCTGTATTATGGCATATATATCACCTATTCTAATGGATCTTACGGAGCCTGGTCATGCACGACATGGTCAAGTCTGATCATGGAAAAGATTCTCTTCAAGCGAACCAGCCTACCCTCTGTATGGAGCTTTCGCGGTGGTTGGAATAAAGACACATTTTGTTGTGAATCCCAATGTGGCAGATAAAAAGACATATATCTACACGGTCCAATCAATAGTTCAAGTCACACACTCCCATAATCCATTTTCTCTTCGAAGAATTCCCTTCAACTATTATTGAAAAATAACGAATAAAATTTCGTGGAGTTGAAGGGAAATATCCAAATACATGTCTTATTTTTCAATAATCCATATTTGCAGCAATGAAATACTCTTCTTCCCCCCCTGAGTAATCATAAATAACTAATTACAAATCTATGATTTCTATTCTCTATAAAGGACCAGAAATGCCTTGCTTACGTATCATTGGGAAGTGCATTAACATAAATACGGCAGTAAGAAGAGGTAATACAAAAGTGTGTAAACTATAAAAACGAGTCAAGGTAGATTGTCCCACACTAGCACTTCCGCGTAATAACTCTACCAAAGGCGACCCTATTACTGGAATAGCTTCCGGTACACCTGTTACAATTTTGACTGCCCAATAACCAATTTGGTCCCGAGGTAAGGAATAACCAGTTACACCAAAGGATGCGGTCAATACAGCCAGAACCACACCTGTAACCCAAGTCAATTCACGAGGTTTTTTAAATCCACCAGTAAGATACACGCGAAATACGTGCAGGATCATCATTAAGACCATCATACTTGCCGACCATCTATGAACTGATCGGATTAACCAACCAAAATTTGCTTCCGTCATTATATATTGAACAGAAGCAAAAGCCTCAGTAACGGTCGGACGGTAGTAAAAAGTCATAGCAAACCCCGTAGCTACTTGTACTAAAAAACAAGTAAGCGTAATTCCTCCTAGACAATAAAATATGTTGACATGAGGAGGAACGTATTTACTAGTTATATCATCTGCAATCGCCTGAATTTCAAGACGTTCTTCGAACCAATCATACACTTTATTGAGATAGGTAAACCAAGGGGACCCCCCTCTGAGAACCGTATATGAGAATTTCGTCTCGTACGGCTCAAACAGAAACACCCAAATACCGCTCGTAACGGATATGTGTACTAAAAAGTTTCAAACTTCTTAATGCTATGATTCAATTTTTTGTATCAAGATACGAAAGAATCAAAATCCGAAAAGTCTTCTTTGTAGTTATAATGCCCAAATATCAAGTCGGCTCATTCATAGTTATATTGATCATTAGGGGCCTCTTGAATCTTCTATTTACCTATTTTTTTTCTTTGATTTGTATGTAATGCGACTTTACTCTTGTTTTCTTTATTATTGATAGGAATTATCTTGTTAAGACCCTATGAATCAATTAAAACCTTAGATTCAGACTAGAACCACGATGATTCAATAAAAAAACCTTCCAAAAAAAAGTTCAAAAATTCCCTGAGTAAGAACCCTTGGATTATCACTTATTCAATGCTTATTCAATGACTGAATATAATGAAAAAAGCTAAAGAAAGGTTTATCCTTTAACCAAAATAAGTAGAAACGAAAGAATAAATTTTTTTTATTTATCACTTCTAACTCTTGTTTCGGAGTCCGGCCACGAGGTCTGATAAGTATGAATCATAGTTCTAATATTTGTTCTAATATTTTGGAATCTATTTCATATATTCTGTGCTCCAGATACTAGCCTAGACTGAATATCCAACGAGATCAAATCATCTTCATCAAGATGACCGACTTCTTCTCTGTCGTATCCATAGGATCAATTCTAACAAGTCACACACTCATATTCCGGAAATACAGAAAAAAATAAATTCCACGATCGAACTACCAAAAAATAGTGGGCTAAAAAGCAGAAACCTACATACTTTAGACTTTCCTTTTTATTGAAAAGTTATTTAGGGGTTCTTGTGAATCGAATCTAATTGCTTGAAATTCCGTCCAGTAAAATGGAAGAATTATAAATCTCCAAAATAATACATAGGAATATCGCAAATAAACCCATCGCGACACCCATTAAAGGTGTAGTTCCCCACCCAGGAGCCACTTTACCATATTCCGAATTCAATGGTTTCAATAAATCCCCTACAACAGTTCGTCTTGGCCCAGATCTAGAACTATCGTCAACGGTTTGTGTAGCCATAAATAATCCTATATTTTTTTTTATTCAGTGAGATCTGTTGACTTTGTATACCATTCCGTTGTAAATAAATGATCTTATTATAGATCCATTGTGGTCTTGAAATTATATAATAATGGAAACAGCAACCCTAGTTGCCATCTCTATATCTGGTTTACTTGTAAGTTTTACTGGGTATGCCTTATATACTGCTTTTGGGCAACCCTCTCAACAACTAAGAGATCCATTCGAGGAACACGGGGACTAGTTGAAGTAATGAGCCTCACAATATTGTGAGGCTCATTACTTCAATTGAGATAATGAGAAATCATTTTGCCTTTTTAGTTGGAGTTGGAACTTTAGGCGGTTCGCGAAAAAAGATAGCGAAAAAAAATTATTCCTAGAGTCGAGACTAAGAGGAATGTATAAACCAATGCTTCCATAGATTTGATTTCGGTTTACAATTATAGCTTCCATACCTGTTTAATTGGGATCTTTTTACGGATAAAAAAAAGACCAAGACAAGAGTCAAAGAAATGAAAAGTAAGCAATCCGAATAAAGATTTATCCGGTACCCTATCTATGTCAAATCAAAAAATAAAGGAAAAAAAGAACAGAGCAATCTTGTATCAGACTAGACTCTTTTTGTAGTTGGATCTCCAAGTTTTTGGAATGCCCCAAATTCTACTTGAGCGTCCAAATCTGGGTCAATACCAGCAAAGACATCTCTGAACAAGGTTCTCGCACCATGCCAAATGTGTCCGAAGAAGAAGAGCAAAGCAAAGGAAGCATGCCCAAAAGTAAACCAACCCCTTGGACTGCTACGAAAAACCCCATCGGATTTCAAAGTAGCACGATCTAATTCAAAAATTTCACCCAATTGAGCACGTCTAGCATATTTTTTCACAGTAGCAGGATCACTATAACTGACTCCATTGAGTTCACCGCCATAGAACTCAACAGTTACACCGACCTGTTCAACACTATACTTCGATTCTGCTCTTCGAAAAGGAACATCGGCTCTAACAATTCCGTCTCCGTCTACCAAAACAACCGGAAATGTTTCAAAAAAAGGTCGGCATACGGCGTACAAAAAGTTCGCGCCCTTCTTTATCTCTAAAAACAGGGTGTCCTAACCAACCAACAGCTATTCCATCCCCGTTGTCCATGGAACCCGCTCTGAATAATCCACCTTTTGCGGGATTATTCCCGATATAATCATAAAAAGCTAATTTTTCAGGAATTTTAGACCAAGCTTCTGATAAACTTTGATTTTCGGCTAACCCGGTACTAACTCTTCGATATATTTCTTGCTGGAAGTATCCCTGATCCCATTGATAACGAGTGGGCCCAAATAATTCAATCGGGGTAGTTGCTGAACCATACCACATAGTTCCAGCAACAACAAAAGCTGCAAAAAAATACAGCAGCGATACTACTGGAAAGGACGGTTTCAATATTTCCCATACGTAATCCTTTGTATAGACGTTGGGGCGGACGAACACTAAGATGGAATAGGCCCGCTAATATGCCCAATGTACCTGCTGCAATATGATGCGAGGCTATTCCGCCCGGAACAAAAGGATCAAACCCTTCGACACCCCACGCAGGATTTACGGCTTGTACCCTTCCGGTTAATCCATAAGGATCGGATACCCATATTCCCGGACCATACAATCCGGTTACATGAAATGCACCAAAACCAAAGCAACCCAACCCTGAGAGAAATAAATGAATTCCAAAAATCTTCGGCAAATCCAAAGAAGGTTTTCCTGTACGTTCATCACAAAATATTTCTAGATCCCAATACACCCAATGCCAGATAGCTGCTAAGAAGCACAATCCAGAAAACACAATATGTGCTCCGGCCACACCTTCGTAACTCCAAATACCCGGATTCGTTATAGTCCCTCCTGTGATACTCCAACCCCCCCATGAATTGGTTATTCCTAAACGAGTCATGAAGGGTATAACGAACATACCCTGTCTCCACATTGGATCAAGAACAGGATCAGAGGGATCAAAAACTGCTAATTCGTATAGGGCCATTGAACCGGCCCAACCAGCAACTAGAGCTGTATGCATTATATGAACAGAAAGCAAACGACCGGGATCATTCAATACAACGGTATGAACACGATACCAAGGCAAACCCATGGAAATACCCCTTTATCAAGGAAAAATAGACACTATGTAACTTTATTGCACTGAAAAAAAAAACTATGCTACGGACCTCCCCTTTTGAGGGGATTATCTTGGCGAAAGGATTAATATTTAGTCTATTCTTTTAGTAATAATGGAACAATTCGATTCTATTCGTAGGAACAAAAAGAAGCAGATCTATTCTATACTCGATAAGTACCAATACGCAATGGTAGATGGGAATTGATCCTATTTTATAGGAGTGAATGTATACATACTTGTTCATCATTCAAAAACCTATTCGGGAAGAAGTTTCCCTTATTAATTCTGTTTTCCTTTTTTATGAACTTATTAAATCTATGTATAAAATATGCTAAAAGATAAAATCTGATAAAGGCCCATCTTATTTATTAAGACAATAAACCCGTTGTTACGCTTCCACATCAAAGTTAGCTATAGTACTTAATTCTTTTTTCTTTGCTTTAATGCCTATTGGTGTTCCAAAAGTACCTTTTCGAAGTCCCGGAGAGGAAGACGCATCGTGGGTTGACCTATAGTGCGACTTGTCAGATATATTGGGTCATATGGTATTTCCCCGTTCTCTCCCCCGATCGAGATATCCTCTCTTTCGCCCAAGACGGATTGATTTAATCATCAAAAATTTGGAGCGTGAAGTGCAATTAGATCTATTTTTTGGGGGGTATCCAGATTAATATTATCAATTAGAATAATTTATGGTTTTCTCGGTTGTACTAATAAAATGAAGTATCCAGGCTCCGCTTAGAAAAAAACTCAATTTGGAATCTATCTATTCTATGATTACTACTACTTGTATCATATTCGATTTATCAATAGCATTGATAGAAAACTTTTAATCAATCGAGTAATATGAAGTAAATTGAAAAAAAAAAAGAAGTCGTAGCAAAAAGCCATGCTATTGGGGCATTTGTCCTATATGTGCAAATCCAAATCGGGCAGATCTTGACTCGGAGTAGAGCATAAACCTAAAAGAATTGAAGAAGACCATTTTGGAACAAGAAAATGACATCGGAATTGAAATTGAATCTCGATGAAACAATATATCAATGAAAAGTTAGTTCGATAAATTGAAAATTTAATGAATTGTTTTTTTATTTATTGAAATTTATAGTATAGATAAACGACCGCGGGCCAAAGGACAAAACTCATCCATTTTGAAAAAAAAAATGGAAGGTAAGAAAAAGCCCCTTCATTAGAAGTTAGAAAGAGTCCTCTAAAGAAGGCTAAAATCTAAACATTGATTCTTTTTTCGCTATTTTTTTTGAACCGTATGCATCAAAAGGTGCCCGTACGGTTTCTTAAGGGATACAATTTTATCCTAATCAACCGACTTTATCGAGAAAGATTACTTTTTTTAGGCCAAGAGGTTGATAGTGA
>NW_026124168.1:0-7500 GCF_025177605.1 Cucumis melo
CGCAACAGAACGAATCCGTTTATTTTTCAAATGATTCATATCGTCAAGTGTACCCATTCCAAATTTAAGTCCAATCAAATGATCTGCAGCTGCCAATATATCTCGCTGTAACAAAAATGTATTGTTCTCAGGTATATCAAGATTAAGTCTCTGGTTCAGATTTCGTCGACCAATCCTTCCTAATTCACATCTTTGTTGAAAGAATTTCTTTTGTAATTCCTTACATAAGGATTCAGAAAATACCGGATCTCCGCCTACACAAGAAAATTGTTGATAAAACTCCAAAATGGCATTTTCTTTTGATCTAATTTTTTTTTTCTCCTTATCATTCAGGAAAGACAAAAAAATTTCAGGGTAGCAAACATTCTCGAGAATTTCTCTTAGATTCGAACCCATAGCTGATGATAGAACTAGAATAGATATTTTCTGTTTCCTACTCACACGAGCCCATATCCTTGCTTTTCGATCAATCTCTAATTCTAATCTTCCTCCCCAATCAGATATTATGGTGCCGGTATAGACCGAAATTCCGTTATGGTCCAATTCTGACCGGTAATAGATACCGGGGCTTTGCAATATTTGACTGATGACAATTCTGTATAGTCCATTTACTATAGAAGTTCCCAGGGAATTCATTAGAGGAATGTTTCCAATCAAAATTGTTTGTTCTTGCATATCCCTACGGGTTTTCCAAATTAATCCTGCGGATACGTATAATTCAGAAGAATATGTGAGTGATTCATATACAGCATCTCTTTCTTTTATCAATGGTTCTACCAATTTATATGTTTCCACAAATAATTGAAATTCAATTTCTTGATCTGTATCTTCAATTTTTGGAAACTTAGAAAGTTCTTCTGTTAAGCCATGATCAATGAACCTACAAAACCCTTCAAATTGTATCTGATTAAACGCAGGTATTGTAGACATTCTCTCATTTCCACCCCCAAGCATTTTATTTATTTCCCATTTATAAAAAAAATCCCATTATTTGCTTAAAATGGATCGATCTAGCAATGATGGAATTTATATTATGTTTACTGAATCACATGAAATTTTACCTAACTTCATAGGTGTAATAGATGTAATGCATGAAATACATATGAACGTAGGAATAAAGAGACTTTGATACTCAAATTAAATTGGAATTTGCAACAACTACAAATGAATTGGTAAATTCTATTTAGAATTATGGAGTTTTGTATAAAATATCTATATCAAAACAAAAGTGAGTCAATTTCTACCATTATTATGATATTCCAATCGGATTGGGTACTATAAATAGATTCGGGATTTGATCTGAAGAAACAATATAGAATTTTTTTTATTTAACAACATGGAACTTTTTCGTAGATTTCACTGTTAAAAAAAATTCGCATAGAAGAGAGATATTATTTCCTATACCTATATTTTTTTTAGTAGAATTCGTAGAATGCGATTGAAGTATGTATAAGGACTTGTATTTATTAATAAACATGTGCAGATATATATATATAGTTAGTTATATATATCGCCTCCTTTATTACAGTTCTATGGGGAACATCACATGTCGTACTCTATCAAAAATTTATATTTTCTATTTAATGATAATGAAAAAAAAATTCTAAAAACAGAATTCCGAACATTTCCTATAAACATCTTATATATATATAAGATATTAGATTTAGATAATAGTAATCGTTTATGTTCTGGGGTTTACATATACTCATAATCGCTATTAAAATTGTCATTAATAAGGATTTTTTTATGGTTATGGAAACGAATCAATACGGATGGATTAGTAATGATTAGTTATCTATCAATTTTTATTTATTTAGGTAAGGTATCCATTTTTGGATTGTTTTCTTATATCATTAGGGAAACCGAATTTGCAATTTCAATCCAAGAATCATTTATGAATTCACAGTCAATAGTTAAAGTTAACGGTTCCCATTTGTCCTGATTTTTTGCTTTTGTGAATGAAAATCCACATTTTTTTTTTCAATAGAAAAAGCAAAGTTTTGCGGTTTTTCGTTTTAGATATTGTGTGTTGTAAGATACTATCTATCTAAGAGATAGAGCCAATCCAATATTTTGTATCGTTTTGGCGGCATGGCCGAGCGGTAAGGCGGGGGACTGCAAATCCCTTTTTCCCCAGTTCAAATCCGGGTGTCGCCTCAGCAACAAACAAAAGAATCAAAATACCCTCTTCTGTTTTGCTGATATAACTTTATCATTTTTTTTAGAAGAAAAGCATCTTTAGATTTGCTTGATTCTAAGCATCGTTGGGGTTCTCTAAAATGTTATAAATCCTTGCGTATAGGTTTCGTTTCCAGAATTTAGTAGAGTAATGAAAAATAATCGTTAAATCTTGAGATGATAGCCCTTCGACTACTAATGTAGTGTCTACTCATTGGGTCTTGAATTAGGGAATATAATTTCATTTTTCCTTACGGAAAGGAGGAAGATACTTGATATACGGACTCATGAAAGTATCTGAGTACTCGAGCATTCAATCAATATTATATTGAATGAATAATTGGCTTTTTTTTTTATTTTAATCTTAAAAAAAGAACTTATTTCTTTTCGATAAGCTCTAACCACGCATGTAATAGGCCATCCCATCTTCCGATTGTCTCTATGAAACAATCGGGGGGGACAGTAAAGATTAGATCAAATGAGAAAGGAATAATAGTAGGGTTATGTGATAGATACTATCTTGATTCTCTATTTTGAGACTTTTTACTTAATGTAATGAAATGCAGGACAACAAAAGAAAGACTAGGTCTTATTATTCCTACATGTTACTAACATTCTTTTGATACTTCCAAGAGTTTTTCTGCCTCTTTTATTTATTTGTACTGAATTTTTTCGATTATACTAGAAATCATATAATAACTTGGGATAATTCGATTTTTTGTATTGTTTCATCAATGGTGTTGTGCCCGAATCTCTTTTTGACTATGCGCTAGTGATTCCACTATTATTAGTGAATAATAATTATTAGTGAGCAATAATGGAATAATTCTTTTATATTCATAGAGATAGGGGACATAATTCACATGGATATGGTAAGTCTCGCTTGGGCTGCTTTAATGGTAGTCTTTACATTTTCTCTTTCCCTCGTAGTATGGGGAAGAAGTGGACTCTAGAAGTACTACTAATTGAAAAATAAAACTGTATTGTTTTTGGTTTATTTTATAGATCGTTCTGCAAAACTTTTTTTCTTTTATTTTGAAAAGTAAAAAAAAAAAGAGTTCGGATTATAAGTTTTTAAGTGGATCCATACTTTCAACACGAAAGAACATAGACATAGTGGTTGTCCAATGAGATACTACGCATAATAATATACTACCTCATAATAAGATAGTACCTCGGGGTAGCCACCCACATATTACGTGCTTACCACTTCTTTTATTTATTATTATTAGTATTTTAGTTATTTTCAAAATAGGATTTTTTCTTGTTTTAGGGAACTCATTTCATATCATGCTTCAAACGTTAAATAAAAATGGGGTTTGCTAATTCTTTTCGAAATCCGAAGATAAAAAGTTCCCATGGAACCGAACTCCTGGATCATCTGTCAACTGCTCAATCAATTACTTCTTTCGAATGCTAAAAAAAAATTAGTGGCCTTTCGATTATTTGATTTCAGATTCATTCTAATCAACATGAATTATGAAGCAAAGAAATAGAATTGGGCCACTATGTATATTAGATTAATATTACATATATGTAATTGATATGATATCTATATATAAATAGAAAGATATATATTGTATATTCATCTATATTCAAATTGATCGATATTCAACCTCTATTTTTATAGAGTACAATTTTATATTTATACACTTCAATAACAATAATAGATAGTATGGTAGAAGGATTCATATATTTCTTTCTACCATACTATCGGATCTTATCGAATACTTCTCTCGTAGAATACTGATAATTCTAGTCCGCCAATTTCATTTAAGACGCGAAATTTTAATGCTTTTCATTTTTCTTATCTTCAATCATTGATAAGAACTAAAACGTCAAGGTTAATTCAAATTAATCACTTTGACTGATTGTTTTTACGTATATTATAAGTAAAAAGGCGGTCGGAACTAGAATGAACAGTGCAGTAGCAATAAATGCGAGAATATTTACTTCCATAATATCATCGTTTCATTTTTTATTCGCAATAACTCGGGATTTAATCCCATAGAGATGATAAATGTTTCGCTTGTAAATTCAAGGGGATGCGTTGCATCTCGATGATATCGAATCGTATTAAAATATCATGAATAACAATATCGGAGCTATCAAATCGATTCATCGTCGAGAATTGAATAGTATAACATAGGAAGATCTTTTATCCATACCGAATTTAAACAAAATGGGATTCCTGATGCAATCAAGAATTTCGTTACTTTTTTTTATTTATAATTTTTTGCATTCTTTCTTTTCTATAATCTACTGCCCTCTTATTCAATGCAATCATCTGATGAAGTCTCATCAGACTACCTTTACCCTTACATTGTTTATAAACAAACTCAAGCAAAGAATAGCAGCGAAATTCAAAAAAGGAAAAGGAGGTAGGTTCGAACTAAACTCCTTCCTTTTTTTGTACTTATAAAATCTTCTTAAAAAAAAGAAATAAAAACGAAACTTAAACTTTCAAAAATTCTTAATTACCTCACTAAGAGAGATAGATGGGATCCTTGTTTGTATTAATATCCTCTTTCCTTGAATTAGTAGTGGGACGTATATATCAAAAGTTAAGTGTTAAATTTTAATAAGATAGATTATTTCAAATTCAAATTAGTAATTGAATTTACTAATTGAGGTTACAAAAAATCGGAGCCAGAACGGATATATTTTGCTTTCAGACGAAAAATTAGATCAAAGTTTACTATGTAAACTTTATTTTGTATCGTCCAAATTCCCTTTATGTATGTGCTTTCCGGAAACGTATAGTACTCTATTTCATTAGAAAAATCGGGCGTAATCAACTAGACCCAGTACGCCTTCGAATCCTGAATATGATGCTACCAATAATTGTGGTAATTCACATATGGCACATATGTCTTTCTCCCATCAATTAGTACTCGTTGAAGAAATCAAAATTCCCATATTTTTTTGTTGAAAAATGTGGAAAAAAAATAAGAGAGATCCCGTTTGGAATAAAATTCAGTTATGTTATTTGTTCTCTCTTTCACAGGAAAGGAAGAGATTAATTGATGTATTTTTTTTTTATTGGATTTGGATCCATCGGGACTGACGGGACTCGAACCCGCAGCTTCCGCCTTGACAGGGCGGTGCTCTGACCAATTGAACTACAATCCCAGGGAAATAAAGTGTACAACATATGTTGTTGATTTAATTTCCTTCAAACCTTTCTATGTAGATTTTTGATTCGAATTGTCATATTCTACCAGACAGAGACGCGAGTAATAAAGTAATAGATTGATATGCGCGGAGACATGGACTTTAGTGTGAGAAGCATGGATTAATATTTATTTTTTCGTTATTGTAAAATTGATTGATTATCAATCTGTCAATGAATAAAAAAAGAGTTTTTTTTTTTATTCTTTCATATCAAGTCAAGTATTTCTGTAGAAGGACAAATAGGTTATATCATTTTATGGTGGATACGCGATATATTGGGCCGAGCTGGATTTGAACCAGCGTAGACATATTGCCAACGAATTTACAGTCCGTCCCCATTAACCGCTCGGGCATCGACCCGGGAAGAATCAATTCCAAGCTTGTTGATAATCCATGATCAACTTCCTTTCGTAGTACCCTACCCCCAGGGGAAGTCGAATCCCCGCTGCCTCCTTGAAAGAGAGATGTCCTGGACCACTAGACGATGGGGGCATACTTGCCCGACTGCCATCATACTATGATCATAGTATGAATAGTTTTTTGAAATTGTCAATATAAAATAAATATAATGGACTAATATGATGCAATTCGACGTATTTTTCTTTCTTTCATTATTCCATCGAAATTTTTTTATTTGTGATTTCTATTTATGAATCGTTCATTCTAATCACCATTCCCCATATAATTCTATATAGAAATTATTTTATTTTAAATTGCATTTTTTTTTATTTATTTCATTTAAATAATATACATAAATTTGCAAATTGGAATATATAGTTATATTACTTATATTATAGAATATCAAATGAAAATAGTGATTAGTAGTGATTAGAGGAAACCTCTAAAATAAACAAAAATAATAAATATTAGAAAAAAAAATATTCTTTTTTTATTTTATTCTTTTTTTATTTAAATAATACGAAGGCTAGTACCCTTCGGGAATTGGTCTGCCATATGCTATAAACAGGATTAAACTCCATTTCTCATACTTTCACTCATTGATTCACTCATTGTTAAGATTAGGTTAGGTATATTTCGATCTCACACTAAGCCAAGAAATTAAAAAACGATAAATTTTGAAATCTGGGGATAGGGATCAACAAGTTATTGAAAATTTTTTTCTCGCCAAATAGAATTGCTTTATCAATGATTCGGTGAATGTATCTATGTTCAATTCGTGTGTGTACATGTATGAATCAAATTCATTTCGTTAGGATGGGGCTCATCAATTTAATTAGGGATCGGTCGTATGATGAAACAATTCATTGCATTGATCAAATCCAATATCAAAAAACTATTTTACCTATACTCATTAGATAAATCCAATTTTTCGTTACTCAATGAGCGACTATGTAGATAAGATATATTTATGTACATATCTTATTATTTATAATTTATAATAATTATATACACTCAACTCATCGTGGCTAGTGTCTGACTCAGAAATTGAATCAAATAGGCCTTTTTAACTCAGTGGTAGAGTAACGCCATGGTAAGGCGTAAGTCATCGGTTCAAATCCGATAAGGGGCTTTGGCTTTTTTCATAAAACTCCAGCCGTAGTATTCATATTTGATTGAGGGGAGAATAGACGACATATTGTTTTTTTTTTTGTAATAAAAAAAGTACAAACCCTATCATTTTAATTTCATTTTTTTATAAAAAAGTTATCTTTAATTATACCAAGTTATTATTATAATGAATAATATAATAGTAATTATAGTTAGAAACTCAAAATTAGAAATTATATAGTGACACATTTTTTTATTATTTTGATTCTAGAATTTCTAATTCTAGAATTTATATATTTTCTTATTCTATAGAATATATAAATTCTATTATTTTATTCTAGATTCTATTCTAATCCTTAGAATAGATTCAAATAATCTATCATGATTCTAATGACTCATCATAAGTTGTTTCCTTGAATTCCAAAATATTCCTATTTTTCATTATTCCAATCAATTATAAAGATTCGAAATCAACAAAAAAAAAAATAAAAAGTAAGTGGACCTAACCCGTTGAATCATGACTATATCCACTATTCTGATATTCAAATTCGATAAGGATGAAATTAGAACAGTGGATCTTTTTTATTTCATTTTCATATTTATTTGGACTCCACACACAGGAATCTGTCGATATTTCCG
>NW_026124168.1:25000-27500 GCF_025177605.1 Cucumis melo
CTTGATCGTAATTTCCAGTATTAGTACTTGGGCCAACATGAAATTTGTGATTGGTAGTAAAACACCGATTTTCCTCTTGAGACTTAATTCGATCTTCATAGATTTCTCGAGATATTTTCTTACGAAGTTTTGTTATAGCATCTATAACAGCCTCGGGTTTAGGCGGACAACCCGGCAAATACACATCGACAGGAATTAACTTATCGACTCCCCGAACAGTACTATAAGAATCGGTACTGAACATCCCTCCTGTAATTGTACATGCTCCCATAGCAATAACATATTTTGGTTCAGGCATTTGCTCATATAATCTTACTAAAGAAGGAGCCATTTTCATTGTTACCGTACCCGCTGTTAAAATTAAGTCTGCCTGTCTAGGACTAGATCTTGGTACCAGTCCATAACGATCAAAGTCGAATCGTGAACCTATTAATGAAGCGAATTCAATGAAGCAACAACTGGTACCATAGAGAAGCGGCCATAAACTGGAGAGTCTTGACCAATTTGAAAGATCATTTGATGTAGTTGAAATAACTGAAGTTTGGGTTGTTCGATCAAGTAAGGGAAACTCGATGGAATTCATAACTGTCTCAATGTTTTTTTTAATTGTCTGAATATTCAAAAACTAAGACCATTCCAATGCTCCTTTTCGCCATGCATAAACTAAACCGACAATTAGGATAAGCACGAAAATTAAAGCTTCTATAAAGACGGATACCCCTAATACATCAAAACTCATTGCCCACGGATAAAGAAAAACTGTTTCAACATCAAAAACAACAAAAACTAGAGCAAACATATAATAACGGATTCTAAATTGTACCCAAGCATCGCCCATTGGTTCTATTCCCGATTCATAACTCGAAAGTTTCTCTGGCTCTTTGCTAAGAGGGGCTAAAACTCCAGAAATTAGAAATGCCAAAATAGGAATAAGACTTGATATTATTAGAAATACCCAGAAAATATCATATTCGTAAAGCAGAAACATAAACGTACTCCTATCAATGTGGAAAATATACCGGATTAGTCGATCGGTACATGTCTCGTTTGAAGATTCATCCACTATAATCCTATTTATATAATATCTATTATATCCATAATAAATATATATTAAATATTATATATTTATATAGAGAGGATACATATAGTCGGAATTTCCATTTAGGAACTTTTAGTGATTGAAGAAGGAAAGAGAAGACGACTACTTTAGTTTTGTGCTTTACTAGATAAGGTATACCAACAGAAAAGCCTATTTGAGAATGTTTACAATGAAAGTTACCAAAGATCTTCGTTTCTCAAACTCTAGCTTGTCCACAAATAAAATACAGTAAGTCGTTCCTAGATCCATGTGATTTACTAGTGCATTCGATTTGCATTGGGTTATGGTGGAGTTTTTAACCGGTTTCATGTCATGATTTTGACTCCAAAAATTTACTAGAATTGGGTAGGTATCCCAAAGAAAAGAAGTATTACTAATTTCTTGATTTTGTATGGGAAAATAGGAAAATTTTCATATGTAATTCATCTACAAAGATAAGACATTAATGATGAACCAAATCAAGTGGCCAATTACAAACAATACAAACAATAATGAGGAAAGGAAAACGATTCTATTTTTGAATTATTAATAATATAGGGCTATACGGACTCGAACCGTAGACCTTCTCGGTAAAACAGATCAAACTTATTATTATCAAAATGATTTGAACTGTTTCAAAGACCCAACATGCATTTTTTTGCATTGGGCTCTTTCATTAACTGTTATAAATAAGTTAGTCTACCATATTTTTTCTTGACAGAAAGAAAGGGAGATGGTTCCATGTGCTCTGATTCATTATTTTGATTCGAATCTCGGAGCACTACCAAAGTTTTTCAAAGAAGGGGTTATCCTGACGTAGGTATGCTTCTGACCTAGATCAACTTAAGTTAAATGGAATCTCTATCGTCCTGCTTCTGCTTAAAGAATAAAATATGAAACTTCATACACCTTAAAGTTGTTCATAAGATAGGACGAAAGATCATTTTTTTTGAGGTCCTGATACTCATTATGCCTAGCATTGAATAGACTGGGTATTCACCTTATCAATATCTCAAATCAATGATGGATTTTTTTAGTGCCTAAATGGGGCACTCGATTCGGACCGAACTTTTTGTCAGGCTACTGTTCTCTTGTTTTGTTCCCTAAAAGTAATAGAGTAAGACATCGATTTCTCAATAAGATCAACTTTTTTGATTACATGATGTACTTCTCTGAAAAACATTGGCGCGCGTGTAAACGAGGTGCTCTACCAACTGAGCTATAGCCCTTGTGATACATATCTTATCATGTAGATAATTTCTTGTCAAGATGAATATTCTATAATCTATTTTGTTGATTTGTTTGATTGGTATTGCTTATCAATAATATTCGATTTATAATCTATCGATGTGATAGGGCTCATTTTTTTTTCTTTGTGATGATAAATGACCTACTTAACTCAGTGGTTAGAGTATCGCTTTC
>NW_026124168.1:32500-37961 GCF_025177605.1 Cucumis melo
GTAAATAGGGGCAAGAAAGCTCTATGGAAAAAAGATGGTTAAATTCGATGTTGTCTAAAGGGAAGTTAGAATACAGGTGTAGGCTAAATAAATCAATCAATAGTCTTGGTCCTATTGAAAGTGAAGGATCAATTATAAATAATATGAATAAAAACATTCCTAGTCATAGTGATAGTTACAATTCTAGTTACAGTACTGTTGATGATTTAGTCGGCATTCGGAATTTCATATCTGATGACACTTTTTTAGTTAGGGATAGTAATAGCTGCAGTTATTCCATCTATTTGGATATTGAAAATCAAATTTTTGAGATTGACAATGATCCTTCTTTTGTAAGTGAACTAGAAAGTTCTTTTTATAGTTTTCGGAACTCTACTTATCAAAATAATGTATCTAAGAGTGATGATTCCCACTATGATCAGTACATGTATGATACTAAATATAGTTGGAATAATCACATTAATAGTTGCATTGACAGTTATCTTTGGACTCAAATCTGTATTGATAGTTACATTTTAAGTGGTAGTCACAATTACAGTGACAGTTACATTTATAGTTCTATTTGTGCTGAAGGTGGAAATAGTAGTCAAAGTGAGAGTTTCAGTATAAGAACTAGCACGCATAGAAAAAATTTAACTACAACAGAACGTTCTAATGATCTAGATCTAACTAAAAAATACAGGCATTTGTGGGTTCAATGCGAAAATTGTTATGGATTAAATTATAAGAAAATTTTTAAATCAAAAATGAATATTTGTCAACAATGTGGATACCATTTGAAAATGAGTAGTTCAGATAGAATCGAACTTTTGATTGATCCAGGTACTTGGGACCCTATGGATGAAGACATGGTCTCTTTGGATCCCATTCAATTTGATTCGGAGAATCAACTTTATACTTATAAAGATCGTCTTTCTTCTTATCAAAGAAAGACAGGATTAACTGAGGCTATTCAAACAGGCACAGGTAAATTAAATGATATTCCAGTAGCAATTGGGGTTATGGATTTTCAGTTTATAGGGGGTAGTATGGGATCCGTAGTAGGAGAGAAAATCACCCGTTTGATCGAGTATGCTACCAATCAATTTTTACCTCTTATTTTAGTGTGTGCTTCGGGAGGAGCACGCATGCAAGAAGGAAGTTTGAGCTTGATGCAAATGGCAAAAATATCTTCCGCTTTATATGATTATCAATCAAATAAAAAATTATTCTATGTAGCAATCCTTACATCTCCTACTACTGGTGGGGTGACAGCTAGTTTTGGTATGTTGGGGGATATCATTATTGCCGAACCGAATGCCTACATCGCATTTGCGGGTAAAAGAGTAATTGAACAAACATTGAATAAGGCAGTCCCTGAGGGTTCACAGGAGGCTGAATCTTTATTCGATAAGGGCTTATTCGATCTAATCGTACCACGTAATCCTTTAAAAGGTGTTGTGAGTGAGTTATTTCAGCTCCACGCTTTCGTTCCCTCGAATCAAAATTCAATCAAGTAAAGCCTTACTTAACTTAAAAAATGAATTCTTTTTTTTTTTATTTCTTCCGCAAAATTTGGCACGGGGAAGAAAATGAATTTCATGCTCCCTTCTTAACATTACATGTGTATATATACTTCAACTATAGCAAATAGCGGCATAGAGTCTTGCATCTTTCTACATCTCTAGCGGATCTCTAGTTTTACTAAGAATCCTTGTTGTTGGATCGGATTATAACTACCTTTTTGGGAATTTGTACGAAAATCTTTATGAAATTTTATTAAAAAAAAATGCTAAGACAAGATAATAACTAAAATAATGCAAACGTCTATTATGATACATATATCTCATGTCGAAAGATGAGTAAGTCCATTTATTTAATTCGACATTCCTCATTCCTTTTCTATATATACTCACGTAGATATTACTTAGTATAATTATATATTGAATTAGTATAATTATAAGATACCTTTTATAACAATCAATAAATAACAGGTAAAACTATTAATATAACAATGAAAATATTAAGTCGAGGTATCCATTCTATGACAACTCTCACCACCTTACCCTCTATTTTTGTGCCTTTAGTGGGCCTAGTATTTCCGGCAATTGCAATGGCTTCTTTATTTCTTCATGTTCAAAAAAACAAGATTTTTTAAATATGCTGTCTATTTTTTTTTTTCAAAACTTAGACTTTGACGATAACACAGCTATCTATTTAGTAGACTAGAATCTAACATGTGGCTTACTCCAAACATAAGCGATTATACATACGTAAACATGATATCTGAGGAAATCAATTAGAAGTATTTCAAAATAGAAAATAGATAAGTTTCAAAATAGAAAATAGATAAGAGATCGGGCGACAAATGTTTGAGATATAAAATCAATATACCTATATGGATGTAGGTATCTATAGGGAATCATATAAAGGTGATGTTATTATTTTAGATCTAAGTAATTCGATGAATTACTTAGATCTAAAGTAAAGGTTCACATCAAAATAGTGCTAGTTGATTAGAGTTACTTCGGAAACAAAAAAAGTAAAATAGATTTTTTTTGATTCTCTTAATTCCAATAAAATGCAACGAGATCTAGTATGAATTGGCGATCAGAACGTATATGGATAGAATTTATAAGAGGATCTCGAAAAATCAGCAATTTCTGCTGGGCCTTTATCCTTTTTTTTAGGTTCATTAGGGTTTTTTATTGGTTGGAACTTCCAGTTATCTTGGTAGGGATTTGATAGCTTTATTTCCGTCTCAGCAAATAATTTTTTTTCCACAGGGGATCGTAATGTCTTTCTATGGGATTGCCGGTCTCTTTATTAGCTCCTATTTGTGGTGCACAATTTTGTGGAATGTAGGTAGCGGTTATGATCGATTCGATAGAAAAGAAGAAATAGTGTCTATTTTTCGTTGGGGGTTTCCTGGAAAAAATCGTCGAATCTTCCTACGATTCCTTATGAAAGACATTCAGTCCATCAGAATAGAAGTTAAAGAGGGTATTTATGCACGTCGTGTCCTTTATATGGAAATAAGAGGCCAAGGGGCCATTCCCTTGACGCGTACCGATCAGAATCTGACCCCACGAGAAATTGAGCAAAAGGCTGCCGAATTGGCCTATTTCTTGCGTGTACCAATTGAAGTTTTTTGAAAAATGAAGTTCAGAATGAATTTTGTTCGTAGCAAGAGGGATAAAACTGAAATGAAAGAATAGTCTTTTTTATAGACCATAGTAATAGTATAATAACTTAACTGGAATTTCTTCAGAATGCTCATTTGACCCAAAGCAGACGTATACGGAACAGCCAGAAAACTTTCTTTGTCCGAAATTTTGATCCGTATGTAAATCAACTGCACAGTAACAAAAAAAAGTGGATTCTTTGTTATTTTCTTTCTGTATTATTTCGAAATTCAAGGATTAACTAATAAATCACAAATCAAAAACTAAAAAACAGGGAATGGATTCATAATAGTATGCATATGACTTGTAATAGAACTTATGTTTGATATAAATATTAGTAGTGTAGAGAGTTAACGAATGAAGTGAGTTCATTAAAAAATAAAAGACGAAAAAATGGAAAAAAAGAAAGCATTCATTCCCCTTCTATATCTTGCATCTATAGTATTTTTGCCCTGGTGGATCTCTCTTTCATTTAATAAAAGCCTAGAATCTTGGGTTACTAATTGGTGGAATACTGGTCAATCCGAAATTTTTTTGAATGATATTCAAGAAAAGAGTATTATAAAAAAAGTTCTAGAATTAGAGGAACTCTTTCTCTTGGACGAAATGCTAAAGGAATACCCAGAAACACATCTACAAAAGCTTCGTATCGGAATCTACAAAGAAACGATCCAATTGATCAAGATGCACAATGAGGATCGTATCCATATGATTTTGCACTTCTCGACAAATATAATCTGTTTCGTTATTCTAAGTGGTTATTCTATTCTTGGTAATGAAGAACTTGTTATTCTTAACTCTTGGGTTCAAGAGTTCCTATATAACTTAAGCGACACAATAAAAGCTTTTTCTATTCTTTTATTAACTGATTTATGTATAGGATTTCATTCACCCCATGGTTGGGAACTAATGATTGGTTCTGTCTACAAAGATTTTGGATTTTCTCATAACGATCAAATTATATCCGGTCTTGTTTCCACTTTTCCAGTCATTCTTGACACAATTTTAAAATATTGGATCTTCCGTTATTTAAATCGTGTATCTCCCTCACTTGTAGTGATTTATCATTCAATGAATGACTGAAAAATATAATGTTTGTTACTTTGTACATAAGTAAAACATTCAAAATTGTACTTATTCCTTCTACCCATCGCGAAGGATGCCTCCTATATTCGAGTAACTTTATTTCAGTAAATAGCAGAATCATGGATAGGGAACTATACTAGGGACCTACCTAATTTTATTGTAGAAATTTTTGGGCTCAATGATTGGACCATGCAAACTAGAAATACCTTTTCTTCGATAAAGGAAGAGATTACTCGATCTATTTCCGTATCACTCATGATATATATAATAACTTGGGCACCCGTTTCAAATGCATATCCCATTTTTGCACAACAGGGTTATGAAAATCCACGAGAAGCAACCGGCCGTATTGTCTGCGCCAACTGCCATTTAGCTAATAAGCCCGTGGATATCGAGGTTCCACAAGCGGTACTTCCTGATACTGTATTTGAAGCAGTTGTTCGAATTCCTTATGATATGCAACTGAAACAAGTTCTTGCGAATGGTAAAAAGGGTGGTTTGAATGTGGGGGCTGTTCTTATTTTACCCGAGGGGTTTGAATTAGCCCCCCCCGATCGTATTTCTCCCGAGATTAAAGAAAAGATGGGCAATCTTTCTTTTCAGAGCTATCGTCCCACTAAAAAAAATATTCTTGTGATAGGTCCTGTTCCTGGTCAGAAATATAGTGAAATCACCTTTCCTATTCTTTCCCCGGACCCTGCGACTAAGAAAGATGTTCACTTCTTAAAATATCCCATATACGTAGGCGGGAACAGGGGAAGGGGTCAGATTTATCCCGACGGGAGTAAGAGTAATAATAATGTTTATAATGCTACAGCAGCAGGGATAGTAAGCAAAATAATACGAAAAGAAAAAGGAGGATATGAAATAACCATAGTGGATGCAGCGAATGGGCGTCAAGTGGTTGATATTATCCCTCCAGGACCAGAACTTCTTGTTTCAGAGGGCGAATCCATCAAACTTGATCAACCATTAACGAGTAATCCTAATGTGGGAGGATTTGGTCAGGGAGATGCGGAAATCGTCCTTCAAGATCCATTACGTGTCCAAGGCCTTTTGTTCTTTTTTGCATCTGTTATTTTGGCACAAATCTTTTTAGTTCTTAAAAAGAAACAGTTTGAGAAGGTTCAATTGTCCGAAATGAATTTCTAAATCTGGGGATTTATCAAATAAAGTTCGTAAAAAAAACCAAATTCTTGTTGGCAATTCTA
>NW_026124169.1:20000-22500 GCF_025177605.1 Cucumis melo
AAATCCCAAGTTTGTCTATGAAGAGCAGATTGAATTATATTAGTGTCTATAATTGATTTCTTCTGCGTAATACTAATCGATAGGGCCTCATTGGTAAGTGCTACAAGATCTCGTACATTGGAACCCATGGTTATGGAACCGAATCCATTAGTATGGAACATTTTCTTTTCCAAGCGAAATCCCCTAGTATATGAAAGAGTGAAAAAGTGCTTTCGTTGTTGTGGAATAAGAAGCCTTCGTATTTTAATGCATGTATTCAATTTATTCGGAGCTATTAGAGCGGGATCCACTTTTTGGGGAATATGGGTCGAAGCAATAACAAGAATATTTGTAGTGGAACATCTTTCAAAATCCCTGGAGAGATAGTTCACTAATAGACCAAGGGATAAGTAATTCGACTCAGTCACATACAGATTATGAATGTTTGGAATCCATATTATGCAAGGAGACATTGCTTTTGCTAATTCGAATTGAAGGGTGATATAAAATCGGTCTATTTCCAGCATCATATCCTTAGTTAGCGCATTCATCATAGTTAGAAGCTCCAGCTCCGTATCAAGGTCACGGTCGATATCGTCACTATCATCAATATCGCCACTATCATCAATATCGTCACTATCATCAATATCGTCACTATCATCAATAAGAAAACCCTTAGGCTTCTTATCCAGCAACTTGTTCAGAAATACTGTAACGAAAGGAAGATAGGAGTTTGTCGCTAGGTATTTGACCAAATAGGATCGTCCAGTTCCTATAGAACCTATCACTAAAATACCCCTAGAGGGGGGGAGGGCTAATAAGCGGAGCGAAAAGGGTTTTCCATGAGATGGGAAATGAAAACTATTAGCCCCACACGAGGTTTGTGAATAAGTGATTGTCTGATAATGAGCAAGGAATGTCCGTCTTTCTGCTAAACAGGATGTATTGAACTCATAATTCATTAGATACTTTTTATGAATGTCAACTAAGTATCGTAAGTAAATTACTCCCGGTTGTTCAATCATTTGATAACCAGAGTCATTCTTTGATAAATGATCACTATGAGTCAGACTCAATAGAATTTGATCAATCCTTTTTTCTGTCGTTAAGGTGGAGAACTGAATCAAGAATTCTCTTTCTTTATCATCAATCGAATCACTGTTCGAGACCCAGGATTGGATTTTCTCATCAATCCAATCACCGTTCACATTTTTTCTTATCAATGAATATATCTCTTTACTTGTATGACTTAGATGTCTCGTATTTCTCGAAAAAGCGATTCGATTGATGGGATTTGGTATGATACTTATGAGATCGATGAGATTGATATTCCAATCTTTCTTCTTCGAACGTATTGATTTGACCCCATAAGCGGGACCGCCACCCCATAGCATGTTGCCACCAGAAGCAGAACCCCATATTTCTTCTAGAGAATCTCCTAATTGTTCCAGAGCAACTAGAAAGAGATTCTTTAACCAGAAAGAATTCCTGGGATACCTATCCAGAAGTTTTCGCAACTCAATCATGTATGATGGAATCATCAAAGATTTGACCTTTTCGAACTCTGTCTGTAACTCACTATAGGCTCGAGAAACAAAGAGAAGATGTGTACGAACGAGATATACAGCAATAAGAAGAAGGAAAAGGATTGAATAGAGGAACTCCCGAACATTTGGCCATCTCAGATGTGTCGATATCGATGGTGACTCATTATTTCGATGAATCATTTCTTCGGACAGAAGAAGATTAGGTAAACACTTACTCGAAATCTCACTTATCAGATTCCATTGTAGAAGACACAATTTTCTCTGAAGAATTCGCCATGATATTATGCATGGATCATATATATCATGAAAAATGTATACAAATTTTTGGATGCTACTTAGTATCGGCAATAGGTCTGAAAAAGTATCTAAAAATAGCAAATTTAGATATTTGTACCCTGTCGAAGTAAGGAACCATGGCATATATGTTTGGAATAGATTCCATTTTGAGAGAGTTGAAAAAGCACTATCTCGTTGAAAGGTTCTATACATCTGCCCTTTCTCAAGGCATTTCTTTAGACAAAGACTCCGTTTTTTCCTCTTTTCGGATGGTAAATATTTCTCAGAACATGGAGTGTGAATCAAACCCATGTTTGAATTGAAATTGAGATACTGATGCAAGTTCTTCCCCTCTGAATCAGATAGATTCATATCTGAAAGAGGTTGACAATAAGTTCTTTCAAAATTGACTATTTGTCCCTCTGTTAGAGGTGTTCCAGAAATGTCTGCGATCGAGTAAATAGCTCGACGAACGAATGGATCGGATCGAATTGGAAAATGGAAAGATTTGTACAAGTTATACCTTTCGTCACCACTTTGTGGAAAATCGTTAGGTATGAATATGTTAGATACCTGTGACTCGATTGGTGAAATAGTATCTCTCTCCAAAAAAGCATGTTTTTTTTTACCGCCGCACAAAGAAAATATTTTGTTGCGAATGAACAAGATATTGAGGAATTGTCCATACGTAAAATCAT
>NW_026124169.1:30000-34399 GCF_025177605.1 Cucumis melo
AAAACGAATCCTAATAATTCATTGGGTAGGATGGCGGAAGGAACCCAAGACCAATCCATTTATTATGAGAGGTAGGTTCATGGGCTAACTAACCCGAGAACCAAAACATATATAAAAAGAGTAAATATTCGCCCGCGAACGTTTCCATTTTATTATATTTCTAAATTAGGGTCGATCAAATATAATAATAGATAAAAAAAGGCAAAACAAAATAAAGATTTGTTATAACCTTAATAATAAAAGAAAAAATAACAAAACGAGATTATATTATCTATAATTTTTTAGAAAACTATAATAAAAAAACTTATTCTATTATTCTAGAATCTATAAACAGTTTAGTTTTCTATCAAAAGAAAAGAAGATATACAAATTTCGAATAGATTGATTAAATGAAATATCAAAAATCCCATAATTGAATCTATTATTCAGAAAATATCAGTAAATACATGTATATTTTTTTGAATCGTTTCATTCGCGAGGAGCTGGATGAGAAGAAACTCTCATGTCCGGTTCTGTAGTAGAGATGGAATTTAGAAATAACCATCAACTATAACCCCAAAAGAACCAGATTCCGTAAACACCATAGAGGAAGAATGAAAGGAATATCTTATCGAGGCAATAGTATTTGCTTCGGGAGATACGCTATTCAGGCACTTGAACCCGCTTGGATCACATCGAGACAAATCGAAGCCGGACGAAGGGCAATGACACGAAATGCACGACGCGGTGGAAAAATATGGGTACGTATATTTCCGGACAAACCCGTTACACTAAGACCCACAGAAACACGTATGGGTTCAGGGAAAGGATCCCCCGAATATTGGGTAGCTGTTGTTAAACCAGGTAGAATACTTTATGAAATGAGTGGAGTAGCCGAAAATATAGCCAGAAAAGCTATTTCAATAGCGGCATCCAAAATGCCTATACGAACCCAATTCATTACTTCGGGATAGAAATGTAGAATCAAAGGAAAGCGATCTTTGTTTAAGATGAAAAAAAAACAATTGCAGATTTATTTTTTTTTTTTTTTGAAAAACAATATTTCTTTTTTTTTTTTTTTACTTCGCCCTTTGCATTGAAAGAAAAGATTCCAAAATAATATGATTCAACCTCAAACCCTTTTGAATGTAGCAGATAACAGCGGAGCCCGAGAATTGATGTGTATTCGAATCATAGGGGCTAGTAATCGACGATATGCTCATATTGGTGACGTTATTGTTGCTGTAATCAAGAAAGCCGTCCCAAATACACCTCTAGAAAGATCAGAAGTGATCAGAGCTGTAATTGTACGTACTTGTAAAGAACTCAAACGAGAAAATGGTATGATAATACGATATGATGACAATGCTGCGGTTGTTATTGATCAAGAAGGAAATCCAAAAGGAACTCGAATTTTTGGTGCGATTGCCCGAGAATTGAGACAGTTAAATTTCACTAAAATAATTTCATTAGCACCTGAAGTATTATAAAATGAGACAGACCGTGAGATAGTTATACTATTTGAATGAAATTAATTAGTAGATTGTGTATCACGTATATACCTTTTAAAATTCATAACTATTTAATAAAAAAGAATGTTGATTAGATCAAAAATTTAAGTAACCAATAATTTTCGTTTATCATGGGTAAGGACACTATTGCTAACATAATAACCTCTATTCGCAATGCTGACATGAATAGAAAAGGAATGGTTCGAATACCATCTACTAACATCACCGAAAACATTGTTAAAATACTTTTACGAGAAGGTTTTATTGAAAACGTAAGGAAACATCGGGAAAGCAACAAGGATTTTTGGGTTTTAACCCTACGACATAGAAGAAATAGGAAAGGACCATATAAAACGATTTTAAATTTAAAACGGATCAGTCGACCTGGTCTCCGAATATATTCTAACTATCAAAAAATTCCTAGAATTTTAGGCGGAATGGGCATTGTAATTCTGTCTACTTCTCGGGGTATAATGACAGACCGAGAAGCTCGACTACAGGGAATCGGCGGCGAAATTTTGTGTTATATATGGTAATCTTTATGATATTCGAATTATACACAGAACTTCCCTATTTGTAAAAAAAAAAAAAAAAGAAAAGAGGTGGGTTTATAGTTTATAATACGACTCCCCCTTGATTAATTGATACTTTGAAGGGTGTTTCGTCTGGAATGAAAGAGCAAAAAAGGATTTCTGAAGGTTTAATTACTGAATCACTTACCAATGATATGTTTTGGGTTTGTTTAGATAATGAGGATCCAATTCTAGGTTACGTTTCAGGAAGGATTCAACATAGTTTTATCCATATACTAGGTAATAGAGAGTCAAAATTTCAGTAAGTTGTTACGATTCAACCAGGACCAGAAGGCGTATAATTTATAGACTACGAAACAAAGATTCGAATGATTAGGTGAAGTAGTCTTTTCACGTGCAATATTCTTTTTTTTGTAGGGAGATCCAATTCGAAATAGAAAATTTCAAGAAACTTATTTTCTTCCAATAAGTAGATTAAGGTAAGGAATAAAAAATATGAAAATAAGGGCCTCCATTCGGAAAATTTGTGAAAAATGTCGCCTGATCCGTAGGCGGAGACGAATTATGGTAATTTGTTCCAATCCGAGACATAAACAAAGACAAGGATAATCTTTATAAAAAAAAGGACCCCTAAAGGCCACCCACAATATATACATAAAAAGAAATTAAAGGATCCGTTTTGACATGAAATGGATATATCCATATATCTCTGACTTAGATTTATGAGATGATAAAATATGGCAAAACCCATACCAAGAATCGGTTCACGTAGAAATGGACGTATTAGCTCACGTAAAAGTACGCGTAGAATACCAAAGGGCGTTATTCATGTTCAAGCAAGTTTCAACAATACAATTGTGACTGTTACAGATGTACGGGGTCGGGTAATTTCTTGGTCCTCCGCCGGTACGTGTGGATTCAAAGGTACAAGAAGAGGGACACCATTTGCCGCCCAAACCGCAGCAGGAAATGCTATTCGGGCAGTAGTGGATCAAGGGATGCAACGAGCCGAAGTTATGATAAAGGGCCCCGGTCTCGGAAGAGATGCAGCATTAAGAGCTATTCGGAGAAGCGGTATACTATTAAGTTTCATACGGGATGTAACCCCTATGCCACATAATGGCTGTAGGCCCCCTAAAAAACGACGTGTGTAAAAATAAACATTGAAGAGAAATTTCAAGAGAAATAAATAATTCAATGATTTTATCAAAAAATATTACTATGGTTCGAGAGAAAATCAGAGTATCGACTCGGACACTAAAGTGGAAGTGTGTTGAATCAAGAGCAGACAGTAAGCGTCTTTATTATGGACGCTTTATTCTGTCTCCACTTATGAAGGGACAAGGGGATACTATAGGCATTGCGATGCGAAAAGCTTTGCTTGGAGAAATAGAGGGAACATGTATCACACGTGCAAAATCTGAAAAAATCCCACATGAATACTCTACCATAGTCGGTATTCAAGAATCAGTACATGAAATTTTAATGAATTTGAAAGAAATTGTATTGAGAAGTAATCTGTATGGAACTCGTGATGCGTCTATTTGTGTCAAGGGTCCTGGATGCGTAACTGCTCAAGACATCATCTTACCACCTTCGGTGGAAATCGTTGATAATACACAGCATATAGCTAACCTAACGGAACCAATTAATTTTTGTATTGAATTAAAGATCGAGAGGAATCGCGGATATCATATACAAACGCCAAATAATTTTCAAGACGCAAGTTATCCTATGGATGCTATATTCATGCCTGTTCGAAATGTTAATCATAGTATTCATTCTTATGTAAATGGGAATGAAAAACAAGAGATACTTTTTCTCGAAATATGGACCAATGGAAGTTTAACTCCTAAAGAAGCACTTCATGAAGCCTCTCGGAATTTGATTGATTTATTTATTCCTTTTTTACATGCGGAAGAAGAAAAAGAAAACTTCCATTTTAAAAATAATAAACAAAAAGTTACTTTACCCCTTTTTACTTTTCATGAGAAATTGGCGAAACTAAGAAAAAAGAAAAAAGAAAGAGCATTAAAATATATTTTTATTGACCAATCAGAATTGCCTCCTAGGATCTATAATTGCCTCAAAAGGTGCAATATACATACATTATTTGACCTTTTGAATAATAGTCCAGACGAACTTATGAAAATCAAACATTTTCGCATAGAAGACGTAAAACATATATTAGACATTCTCGAAATGGAAAAGAATTTTGCATAAATTTGAAATCCATTGGATTTTTGTTGTAAAAAAACTTTATAAAAAAAAAAGACGAAAATGAAGTTTGAATCTTTAACAGAATCCGTATACTCAAAATAAATCAAAAATTTCATTAAATATGTGTATCTAGGGGTAATTCACTTTGAAGCAACT
>NW_026124170.1:7500-28605 GCF_025177605.1 Cucumis melo
TATCGAGATTCAAAAAAGAATTGATCTTATTCAAGTGATAATCTTTATGGGATTCCCAAAGTTATTAATAGAAGGTGGGTCTCGAAAAATCGAAGAATTACAGATGAATGTACAAAAAGAATTAAATTCTGGGAACCGAAAACTTAACATTGCTATTACAAGAATAGGAAACCCTTATGGACACCCTAATATTCTCGCAGAATTTATAGCCGGACAATTAAAGAATAGAGTTTCATTTCGCAAAGCAATGAAAAAAGCTATTGAATTAACTGAACAGGCGGGTACAAAGGGAATTCAAGTACAAATTGCCGGACGTATAGACGGAAAAGAAATTGCACGTGTCGAATGGATCAGAGAAGGACGGGTTCCTCTACAAACCATTCGAGCTAAAATTGATTATTGTTGCTATCCAGTTCGAACTATCTATGGGGTATTAGGCATCAAAATTTGGATATTTGTAGACGAGCAATAATAAGCCCTTACTCAACTTGTGTTTAAGTTTTATTCAATGATCGACCAAGAAATGACAAATCAGTCTTTTTCGTTTAAATAAAAAATGAGCAATTCTATAAGGTTAAATAAAAATGAAATTAATCATTTGAGATAATTGCTATGCTTAGTGTGCGACTCGTCAGTTTTTTTTATGTTCGGATTAAAACCAAAAAATAAAGAAGGATAAGCCCATACATAATCTGAACTAATAATTATAAAACTAATAACCAACTCATCGCTTCGCATTATCTGGATCTAAAAAACCAACCAGTCAAGATATGTTATATTGGTCATATCATTGTAGCAACTGAAATCTTTTTTGCATAAAAAAAATCCGATTATGAGTTGTCAAGCAATAAAAGTATGCGGATAAATGGAAGGGTGAAAGAAAGAGAGAAAAAGAATATGAATGATATATCATTCCAATACGTAATATGTAAGGTCTATGGGTCATCTCATAAAAGGTAGTGTAATAAAGCATTAAGACTGATGAATTCATAATTAGATGAATCTGTTCATAGAACAAAAAAGCCAAGAGCCCCGAGACAATAAAGACTGAGAAGATTGACTCAAAAACAAATTTTATTACGGGCTCCATTGTATAATTAAGACCTAACCATTAATCGAGAGGCGATGGGAACGAGGGAACCCGTGAATACATAATATTCTATTGAAAACGAATCCTAATAATTCATTGGGTAGGATGGCGGAAGGAACCCAAGACCAATCCATTTATTATGAGAGGTAGGTTCATGGGCTAACTAACCCGAGAACCAAAACATATATAAAAAGAGTAAATATTCGCCCGCGAACGTTTCCATTTTATTATATTTCTAAATTAGGGTCGATCAAATATAATAATAGATAAAAAAAGGCAAAACAAAATAAAGATTTGTTATAACCTTAATAATAAAAGAAAAAATAACAAAACGAGATTATATTATCTATAATTTTTTAGAAAACTATAATAAAAAAACTTATTCTATTATTCTAGAATCTATAAACAGTTTAGTTTTCTATCAAAAGAAAAGAAGATATACAAATTTCGAATAGATTGATTAAATGAAATATCAAAAATCCCATAATTGAATCTATTATTCAGAAAATATCAGTAAATACATGTATATTTTTTTGAATCGTTTCATTCGCGAGGAGCTGGATGAGAAGAAACTCTCATGTCCGGTTCTGTAGTAGAGATGGAATTTAGAAATAACCATCAACTATAACCCCAAAAGAACCAGATTCCGTAAACACCATAGAGGAAGAATGAAAGGAATATCTTATCGAGGCAATAGTATTTGCTTCGGGAGATACGCTATTCAGGCACTTGAACCCGCTTGGATCACATCGAGACAAATCGAAGCCGGACGAAGGGCAATGACACGAAATGCACGACGCGGTGGAAAAATATGGGTACGTATATTTCCGGACAAACCCGTTACACTAAGACCCACAGAAACACGTATGGGTTCAGGGAAAGGATCCCCCGAATATTGGGTAGCTGTTGTTAAACCAGGTAGAATACTTTATGAAATGAGTGGAGTAGCCGAAAATATAGCCAGAAAAGCTATTTCAATAGCGGCATCCAAAATGCCTATACGAACCCAATTCATTACTTCGGGATAGAAATGTAGAATCAAAGGAAAGCGATCTTTGTTTAAGATGAAAAAAAAACAATTGCAGATTTATTTTTTTTTTTTTTGAAAAACAATATTTCTTTTTTTTTTTTTTACTTCGCCCTTTGCATTGAAAGAAAAGATTCCAAAATAATATGATTCAACCTCAAACCCTTTTGAATGTAGCAGATAACAGCGGAGCCCGAGAATTGATGTGTATTCGAATCATAGGGGCTAGTAATCGACGATATGCTCATATTGGTGACGTTATTGTTGCTGTAATCAAGAAAGCCGTCCCAAATACACCTCTAGAAAGATCAGAAGTGATCAGAGCTGTAATTGTACGTACTTGTAAAGAACTCAAACGAGAAAATGGTATGATAATACGATATGATGACAATGCTGCGGTTGTTATTGATCAAGAAGGAAATCCAAAAGGAACTCGAATTTTTGGTGCGATTGCCCGAGAATTGAGACAGTTAAATTTCACTAAAATAATTTCATTAGCACCTGAAGTATTATAAAATGAGACAGACCGTGAGATAGTTATACTATTTGAATGAAATTAATTAGTAGATTGTGTATCACGTATATACCTTTTAAAATTCATAACTATTTAATAAAAAAGAATGTTGATTAGATCAAAAATTTAAGTAACCAATAATTTTCGTTTATCATGGGTAAGGACACTATTGCTAACATAATAACCTCTATTCGCAATGCTGACATGAATAGAAAAGGAATGGTTCGAATACCATCTACTAACATCACCGAAAACATTGTTAAAATACTTTTACGAGAAGGTTTTATTGAAAACGTAAGGAAACATCGGGAAAGCAACAAGGATTTTTGGGTTTTAACCCTACGACATAGAAGAAATAGGAAAGGACCATATAAAACGATTTTAAATTTAAAACGGATCAGTCGACCTGGTCTCCGAATATATTCTAACTATCAAAAAATTCCTAGAATTTTAGGCGGAATGGGCATTGTAATTCTGTCTACTTCTCGGGGTATAATGACAGACCGAGAAGCTCGACTACAGGGAATCGGCGGCGAAATTTTGTGTTATATATGGTAATCTTTATGATATTCGAATTATACACAGAACTTCCCTATTTGTAAAAAAAAAAAAAAAAAGAAAAGAGGTGGGTTTATAGTTTATAATACGACTCCCCCTTGATTAATTGATACTTTGAAGGGTGTTTCGTCTGGAATGAAAGAGCAAAAAAGGATTTCTGAAGGTTTAATTACTGAATCACTTACCAATGATATGTTTTGGGTTTGTTTAGATAATGAGGATCCAATTCTAGGTTACGTTTCAGGAAGGATTCAACATAGTTTTATCCATATACTAGGTAATAGAGAGTCAAAATTTCAGTAAGTTGTTACGATTCAACCAGGACCAGAAGGCGTATAATTTATAGACTACGAAACAAAGATTCGAATGATTAGGTGAAGTAGTCTTTTCACGTGCAATATTCTTTTTTTTGTAGGGAGATCCAATTCGAAATAGAAAATTTCAAGAAACTTATTTTCTTCCAATAAGTAGATTAAGGTAAGGAATAAAAAATATGAAAATAAGGGCCTCCATTCGGAAAATTTGTGAAAAATGTCGCCTGATCCGTAGGCGGAGACGAATTATGGTAATTTGTTCCAATCCGAGACATAAACAAAGACAAGGATAATCTTTATAAAAAAAAGGACCCCTAAAGGCCACCCACAATATATACATAAAAAGAAATTAAAGGATCCGTTTTGACATGAAATGGATATATCCATATATCTCTGACTTAGATTTATGAGATGATAAAATATGGCAAAACCCATACCAAGAATCGGTTCACGTAGAAATGGACGTATTAGCTCACGTAAAAGTACGCGTAGAATACCAAAGGGCGTTATTCATGTTCAAGCAAGTTTCAACAATACAATTGTGACTGTTACAGATGTACGGGGTCGGGTAATTTCTTGGTCCTCCGCCGGTACGTGTGGATTCAAAGGTACAAGAAGAGGGACACCATTTGCCGCCCAAACCGCAGCAGGAAATGCTATTCGGGCAGTAGTGGATCAAGGGATGCAACGAGCCGAAGTTATGATAAAGGGCCCCGGTCTCGGAAGAGATGCAGCATTAAGAGCTATTCGGAGAAGCGGTATACTATTAAGTTTCATACGGGATGTAACCCCTATGCCACATAATGGCTGTAGGCCCCCTAAAAAACGACGTGTGTAAAAATAAACATTGAAGAGAAATTTCAAGAGAAATAAATAATTCAATGATTTTATCAAAAAATATTACTATGGTTCGAGAGAAAATCAGAGTATCGACTCGGACACTAAAGTGGAAGTGTGTTGAATCAAGAGCAGACAGTAAGCGTCTTTATTATGGACGCTTTATTCTGTCTCCACTTATGAAGGGACAAGGGGATACTATAGGCATTGCGATGCGAAAAGCTTTGCTTGGAGAAATAGAGGGAACATGTATCACACGTGCAAAATCTGAAAAAATCCCACATGAATACTCTACCATAGTCGGTATTCAAGAATCAGTACATGAAATTTTAATGAATTTGAAAGAAATTGTATTGAGAAGTAATCTGTATGGAACTCGTGATGCGTCTATTTGTGTCAAGGGTCCTGGATGCGTAACTGCTCAAGACATCATCTTACCACCTTCGGTGGAAATCGTTGATAATACACAGCATATAGCTAACCTAACGGAACCAATTAATTTTTGTATTGAATTAAAGATCGAGAGGAATCGCGGATATCATATACAAACGCCAAATAATTTTCAAGACGCAAGTTATCCTATGGATGCTATATTCATGCCTGTTCGAAATGTTAATCATAGTATTCATTCTTATGTAAATGGGAATGAAAAACAAGAGATACTTTTTCTCGAAATATGGACCAATGGAAGTTTAACTCCTAAAGAAGCACTTCATGAAGCCTCTCGGAATTTGATTGATTTATTTATTCCTTTTTTACATGCGGAAGAAGAAAAAGAAAACTTCCATTTTAAAAATAATAAACAAAAAGTTACTTTACCCCTTTTTACTTTTCATGAGAAATTGGCGAAACTAAGAAAAAAGAAAAAAGAAAGAGCATTAAAATATATTTTTATTGACCAATCAGAATTGCCTCCTAGGATCTATAATTGCCTCAAAAGGTGCAATATACATACATTATTTGACCTTTTGAATAATAGTCCAGACGAACTTATGAAAATCAAACATTTTCGCATAGAAGACGTAAAACATATATTAGACATTCTCGAAATGGAAAAGAATTTTGCATAAATTTGAAATCCATTGGATTTTTGTTGTAAAAAAACTTTATAAAAAAAAAAGACGAAAATGAAGTTTGAATCTTTAACAGAATCCGTATACTCAAAATAAATCAAAAATTTCATTAAATATGTGTATCTAGGGGTAATTCACTTTGAAGCAACTATTCCCTAGATACACACATCGTGATATTTTATTTATTTCACAATTGAATCAATTTAAAAAAGCCCTAAAGTTAGGGATTTATCAATCGGTAATGTTGCTCCAATACCCAACCAAAGAGCTACTGCGGTACCAATCAAAAAGACGGTTGTCGCTACTGGACGACGAAATGGATTTTGGAATTTATTGACATTCTCCAAAAATGGTACAGTTAATAATCCCGCCGGTACGGAAACCATTAAAAGAACACCCAATAACTTATTTGGCACTGTACGAAGTATTTGAAATACGGGAAAGAAATACCATTCCGGCAATATTTCCAAAGGAGTTGCAAATGGATCTGCGGGTTCACCAATCATTGATGGTTCTAGAACCGCTAAGCCCACGTTACATGCAATAGTACCTAGAATGACTACTGGAAAAATATATAAAAGATCATTGGGCCATGCGGGTTCTCCGTAATAATTATGACCCATACCCTTAGCCAATTTAGCTCTTAATACAGGATCATTCAAATCTGGTTTTTTTGTTATTAGGATAGGTGAATTATTATGGATCCATCCCCCGAAAGAACCGGACATGATAATTTTTCATCATCCGGCTCGAGCACAAATCAAACGAACCAACTGGATCCAGAAAAAAAAATCGATATCTTATCCAAGCATATATAAAATAAATGAGTGATTCAATGTAAGAAAAAATTTAGCGGATTCCGTTTTCAAGAGTTACAATTATCCATTGCAAGGAATTAAGTTCGTACAGATAAATGCTCAATACCCAAGTAGGCTTACAAAGTTGATAATGTTCAAGTGCTTTCTGGGTCGTCTCAAACCTTGCGATGGGGCTTTAGCCCCCAAAAATATTGATACTTTTTACATCCAAAGGATTTACTTGTTACTAATAGAGTCTAGCCTATGTTCTTCTTTAGATCCCTTGTTTCACTCCGATAGTATTATAAATCGAGTCAATGCAGAGGAAATGAATGCATTTTCATACTATTAAGTAAGTGAAATAGATAAAACATAATCTGTATTATGGCATATATATCACCTATTCTAATGGATCTTACGGAGCCTGGTCATGCACGACATGGTCAAGTCTGATCATGGAAAAGATTCTCTTCAAGCGAACCAGCCTACCCTCTGTATGGAGCTTTCGCGGTGGTTGGAATAAAGACACATTTTGTTGTGAATCCCAATGTGGCAGATAAAAAGACATATATCTACACGGTCCAATCAATAGTTCAAGTCACACACTCCCATAATCCATTTTCTCTTCGAAGAATTCCCTTCAACTATTATTGAAAAATAACGAATAAAATTTCGTGGAGTTGAAGGGAAATATCCAAATACATGTCTTATTTTTCAATAATCCATATTTGCAGCAATGAAATACTCTTCTTCCCCCCTGAGTAATCATAAATAACTAATTACAAATCTATGATTTCTATTCTCTATAAAGGACCAGAAATGCCTTGCTTACGTATCATTGGGAAGTGCATTAACATAAATACGGCAGTAAGAAGAGGTAATACAAAAGTGTGTAAACTATAAAAACGAGTCAAGGTAGATTGTCCCACACTAGCACTTCCGCGTAATAACTCTACCAAAGGCGACCCTATTACTGGAATAGCTTCCGGTACACCTGTTACAATTTTGACTGCCCAATAACCAATTTGGTCCCGAGGTAAGGAATAACCAGTTACACCAAAGGATGCGGTCAATACAGCCAGAACCACACACCTGTAACCCAAGTCAATTCACGAGGTTTTTTAAATCCACCAGTAAGATACACGCGAAATACGTGCAGGATCATCATTAAGACCATCATACTTGCCGACCATCTATGAACTGATCGGATTAACCAACCAAAATTTGCTTCCGTCATTATATATTGAACAGAAGCAAAAGCCTCAGTAACGGTCGGACGGTAGTAAAAAGTCATAGCAAACCCCGTAGCTACTTGTACTAAAAAACAAGTAAGCGTAATTCCTCCTAGACAATAAAATATGTTGACATGAGGAGGAACGTATTTACTAGTTATATCATCTGCAATCGCCTGAATTTCAAGACGTTCTTCGAACCAATCATACACTTTATTGAGATAGGTAAACCAAGGGGACCCCCCTCTGAGAACCGTATATGAGAATTTCGTCTCGTACGGCTCAAACAGAAACACCCAAATACCGCTCGTAACGGATATGTGTACTAAAAAGTTTCAAACTTCTTAATGCTATGATTCAATTTTTTGTATCAAGATACGAAAGAATCAAAATCCGAAAAGTCTTCTTTGTAGTTATAATGCCCAAATATCAAGTCGGCTCATTCATAGTTATATTGATCATTAGGGGCCTCTTGAATCTTCTATTTACCTATTTTTTTTCTTTGATTTGTATGTAATGCGACTTTACTCTTGTTTTCTTTATTATTGATAGGAATTATCTTGTTAAGACCCTATGAATCAATTAAAACCTTAGATTCAGACTAGAACCACGATGATTCAATAAAAAACCTTCCAAAAAAAGTTCAAAAATTCCCTGAGTAAGAACCCTTGGATTATCACTTATTCAATGCTTATTCAATGACTGAATATAATGAAAAAAGCTAAAGAAAGGTTTATCCTTTAACCAAAATAAGTAGAAACGAAAGAATAAATTTTTTTTATTTATCACTTCTAACTCTTGTTTCGGAGTCCGGCCACGAGGTCTGATAAGTATGAATCATAGTTCTAATATTTGTTCTAATATTTTGGAATCTATTTCATATATTCTGTGCTCCAGATACTAGCCTAGACTGAATATCCAACGAGATCAAATCATCTTCATCAAGATGACCGACTTCTTCTCTGTCGTATCCATAGGATCAATTCTAACAAGTCACACACTCATATTCCGGAAATACAGAAAAAAATAAATTCCACGATCGAACTACCAAAAAATAGTGGGCTAAAAAGCAGAAACCTACATACTTTAGACTTTCCTTTTTATTGAAAAGTTATTTAGGGGTTCTTGTGAATCGAATCTAATTGCTTGAAATTCCGTCCAGTAAAATGGAAGAATTATAAATCTCCAAAATAATACATAGGAATATCGCAAATAAACCCATCGCGACACCCATTAAAGGTGTAGTTCCCCACCCAGGAGCCACTTTACCATATTCCGAATTCAATGGTTTCAATAAATCCCCTACAACAGTTCGTCTTGGCCCAGATCTAGAACTATCGTCAACGGTTTGTGTAGCCATAAATAATCCTATATTTTTTTTTATTCAGTGAGATCTGTTGACTTTGTATACCATTCCGTTGTAAATAAATGATCTTATTATAGATCCATTGTGGTCTTGAAATTATATAATAATGGAAACAGCAACCCTAGTTGCCATCTCTATATCTGGTTTACTTGTAAGTTTTACTGGGTATGCCTTATATACTGCTTTTGGGCAACCCTCTCAACAACTAAGAGATCCATTCGAGGAACACGGGGACTAGTTGAAGTAATGAGCCTCACAATATTGTGAGGCTCATTACTTCAATTGAGATAATGAGAAATCATTTTGCCTTTTTAGTTGGAGTTGGAACTTTAGGCGGTTCGCGAAAAAAGATAGCGAAAAAAATTATTCCTAGAGTCGAGACTAAGAGGAATGTATAAACCAATGCTTCCATAGATTTGATTTCGGTTTACAATTATAGCTTCCATACCTGTTTAATTGGGATCTTTTTACGGATAAAAAAAAGACCAAGACAAGAGTCAAAGAAATGAAAAGTAAGCAATCCGAATAAAGATTTATCCGGTACCCTATCTATGTCAAATCAAAAAATAAAGGAAAAAAAGAACAGAGCAATCTTGTATCAGACTAGACTCTTTTTGTAGTTGGATCTCCAAGTTTTTGGAATGCCCCAAATTCTACTTGAGCGTCCAAATCTGGGTCAATACCAGCAAAGACATCTCTGAACAAGGTTCTCGCACCATGCCAAATGTGTCCGAAGAAGAAGAGCAAAGCAAAGGAAGCATGCCCAAAAGTAAACCAACCCCTTGGACTGCTACGAAAAACCCCATCGGATTTCAAAGTAGCACGATCTAATTCAAAAATTTCACCCAATTGAGCACGTCTAGCATATTTTTTCACAGTAGCAGGATCACTATAACTGACTCCATTGAGTTCACCGCCATAGAACTCAACAGTTACACCGACCTGTTCAACACTATACTTCGATTCTGCTCTTCGAAAAGGAACATCGGCTCTAACAATTCCGTCTCCGTCTACCAAAACAACCGGAAATGTTTCAAAAAAGGTCGGCATACGGCGTACAAAAAGTTCGCGCCCTTCTTTATCTCTAAAAACAGGGTGTCCTAACCAACCAACAGCTATTCCATCCCCGTTGTCCATGGAACCCGCTCTGAATAATCCACCTTTTGCGGGATTATTCCCGATATAATCATAAAAAGCTAATTTTTCAGGAATTTTAGACCAAGCTTCTGATAAACTTTGATTTTCGGCTAACCCGGTACTAACTCTTCGATATATTTCTTGCTGGAAGTATCCCTGATCCCATTGATAACGAGTGGGCCCAAATAATTCAATCGGGGTAGTTGCTGAACCATACCACATAGTTCCAGCAACAACAAAAGCTGCAAAAAATACAGCAGCGATACTACTGGAAAGGACGGTTTCAATATTTCCCATACGTAATCCTTTGTATAGACGTTGGGGCGGACGAACACTAAGATGGAATAGGCCCGCTAATATGCCCAATGTACCTGCTGCAATATGATGCGAGGCTATTCCGCCCGGAACAAAAGGATCAAACCCTTCGACACCCCACGCAGGATTTACGGCTTGTACCCTTCCGGTTAATCCATAAGGATCGGATACCCATATTCCCGGACCATACAATCCGGTTACATGAAATGCACCAAAACCAAAGCAACCCAACCCTGAGAGAAATAAATGAATTCCAAAAATCTTCGGCAAATCCAAAGAAGGTTTTCCTGTACGTTCATCACAAAATATTTCTAGATCCCAATACACCCAATGCCAGATAGCTGCTAAGAAGCACAATCCAGAAAACACAATATGTGCTCCGGCCACACCTTCGTAACTCCAAATACCCGGATTCGTTATAGTCCCTCCTGTGATACTCCAACCCCCCCATGAATTGGTTATTCCTAAACGAGTCATGAAGGGTATAACGAACATACCCTGTCTCCACATTGGATCAAGAACAGGATCAGAGGGATCAAAAACTGCTAATTCGTATAGGGCCATTGAACCGGCCCAACCAGCAACTAGAGCTGTATGCATTATATGAACAGAAAGCAAACGACCGGGATCATTCAATACAACGGTATGAACACGATACCAAGGCAAACCCATGGAAATACCCCTTTATCAAGGAAAAATAGACACTATGTAACTTTATTGCACTGAAAAAAAAAACTATGCTACGGACCTCCCCTTTTGAGGGGATTATCTTGGCGAAAGGATTAATATTTAGTCTATTCTTTTAGTAATAATGGAACAATTCGATTCTATTCGTAGGAACAAAAAGAAGCAGATCTATTCTATACTCGATAAGTACCAATACGCAATGGTAGATGGGAATTGATCCTATTTTATAGGAGTGAATGTATACATACTTGTTCATCATTCAAAAACCTATTCGGGAAGAAGTTTCCCTTATTAATTCTGTTTTCCTTTTTTATGAACTTATTAAATCTATGTATAAAATATGCTAAAAGATAAAATCTGATAAAGGCCCATCTTATTTATTAAGACAATAAACCCGTTGTTACGCTTCCACATCAAAGTTAGCTATAGTACTTAATTCTTTTTTCTTTGCTTTAATGCCTATTGGTGTTCCAAAAGTACCTTTTCGAAGTCCCGGAGAGGAAGACGCATCGTGGGTTGACCTATAGTGCGACTTGTCAGATATATTGGGTCATATGGTATTTCCCCGTTCTCTCCCCCGATCGAGATATCCTCTCTTTCGCCCAAGACGGATTGATTTAATCATCAAAAATTTGGAGCGTGAAGTGCAATTAGATCTATTTTTTGGGGGGTATCCAGATTAATATTATCAATTAGAATAATTTATGGTTTTCTCGGTTGTACTAATAAAATGAAGTATCCAGGCTCCGCTTAGAAAAAACTCAATTTGGAATCTATCTATTCTATGATTACTACTACTTGTATCATATTCGATTTATCAATAGCATTGATAGAAAACTTTTAATCAATCGAGTAATATGAAGTAAATTGAAAAAAAAAAAGAAGTCGTAGCAAAAAGCCATGCTATTGGGGCATTTGTCCTATATGTGCAAATCCAAATCGGGCAGATCTTGACTCGGAGTAGAGCATAAACCTAAAAGAATTGAAGAAGACCATTTTGGAACAAGAAAATGACATCGGAATTGAAATTGAATCTCGATGAAACAATATATCAATGAAAAGTTAGTTCGATAAATTGAAAATTTAATGAATTGTTTTTTTATTTATTGAAATTTATAGTATAGATAAACGACCGCGGGCCAAAGGACAAAACTCATCCATTTTGAAAAAAAAATGGAAGGTAAGAAAAAGCCCCTTCATTAGAAGTTAGAAAGAGTCCTCTAAAGAAGGCTAAAATCTAAACATTGATTCTTTTTTCGCTATTTTTTTTGAACCGTATGCATCAAAAGGTGCCCGTACGGTTCTTAAGGGATACAATTTTATCCTAATCAACCGACTTTATCGAGAAAGATTACTTTTTTTAGGCCAAGAGGTTGATAGTGATATTTCGAATCAACTTATTAGTCTTATGGTATATCTCAGTATGGAGGATGATACCAAAGATCTGTATTTATTTATAAACTCTCCCGGTGGAGGGGTAATAAGCGGATTAGGTATTTATGATACTATGCAATTTGTGCAACCAGATGTACAGACAATATGCATGGGATTAGCCGCTTCAATGGGATCTTTTATTCTAGTCGGAGGAGAAATTACCAAACGTCTAGCATTCCCGCACGCTCGGCGCCAATGAGTTTTTTTTAGACAAAAAGAAAACTATGCCTTCGCCATATAAAATATTAAGTAATAATAGCATGGCACTTTGAATTCGATATGAGAATTTTTTTTTTCTAAACCATTAGGTTATGTATCGAAAGAGTAGTATGAGATAAAAGGCATTTCCGATTGTAGGCTGATTTATCGCGGAGGCCTCTTTCAGCGTCACAAACTTTTTTGTTTTCACGACGGAAGACTCTTAACAATATTTCTGTTATGAAAGACTACGAAATATTTATTTTTAAGAAAAAAAATAAAAAAAAGAAACTTTGGGATTGCTGAATAACAAACGAAATCATAAAGCAACGGAACCATCATAGTATTTTGAAATTACTAAAAAAAAGGAAGGGTGGTTATTGGATCATTTACTGCTCTGGGTCTGCTAGATCCTATATTTTCTATTCCTTCGCTGGAAGGTAAAAATGAATTCCATTGTGGAGCCGTATGCACTGCACAAAGGATGCCTGTACGGTTGTTAATCCTATCTTTTTTTTATTATCTTTGACTCATCATGATAATGATGTAAGATAGAGAAAACCATTTATTAAATCATCAGGGTAATGATCCATCAACCTGCTAGTTCTTTTTATGAGGCACAAACGGTAGAATTTATCCTGGAAGCGAAAGAACTACTGAGGCTGCGCGAAATCCTCACAAGGGTTTATGTACAAAGAACAGGCAAACCCTTATGGGTTATATCCGAAGACATGGAAAGGGATGTTTTTATGTCAGCAACAGAAGCCCAAGCTCATGGAATTGTTGATCTTGTAGCGGTTGAATAACAAATAGCAGGTATTTCACGCAAAAATCCGAAATTTTCGATTTTCTCTTTTTACCGGGGTTAATATATTACTATTAATCATATTAATTATTAATATCGAATATAGAAGTAATTCATAATCATCCGGTTAGGATTGATCTAAACCAACTCATTATGTATACAATTCAACATGCCAACTATTAAACAACTTATTAGAAACACAAGACAGCCAATCAGAAATGTCACCAAATCGCCCGCCCTTCGGGGATGCCCTCAGCGTCGAGGAACATGTACTAGGGTGTATGTGCGACTCGTTTAGACCATGGACCGGGACAAAAGAAAGTACAAAATTTTTCCCGTATCAGTTATAAGTACAGTGAATAGGATAGAATGAATGGAAGAAATCCGTTCACTACCGAAAATAAATAAACAAAGATTTATCGTATCCTTTTATTGTGTATCAAATTTATGGTTTCTATTGGTGCAAATCCAATCATCTCTATTTTCAATTTTAGATGAGAAAGAATTCCCCATTGGTAACAAATGCTTATCCATTAAGCAGAGGAAATCCTATTTAACAGAAGGATTATAGCCTTATTCTTCCAAGAACGGACTAAGAGGGTCAGCTACCCAACCAATCTTCATAATTAAATACCGTTACTGTATAGGTAGATCTCGTTGTGAAAGACCGATTACTAGATAATTCATGGGTAGAGCCAAAGAGGGTGAACTGTACAAGTTAACAATAACATTGATGAAATAAAAGAAGGAGCTCCGGTGTATAGAGAGGACCTCACCGTTTAAGAAGTAACCATAGAAACGAAGGAACCCACTATTTCTTTATCCATTTCTATTTTTATTTATTTACTCTATTTTTGTTTTTTATACCTAGTAAAAATACTATTTCGTATTTTGGGGTGATTAGAACAAAAAAAGAAATAGTGGTCGGGAAGGTTATAGTAGCAAAAGCCATTGGAATTTTTATTTTATACATTGGAAAAATACGTTTTGTTATTAATAGACTAGGAAAGGAGAAAGGAATAACTGAAAGAAAGGAAATCCATTAGTTATTCATCAAAGTTTCATTTATTCAATGACTAGAATTAAACGAGGATATATAGCTCGGAGACGTAGAACAAAAATTCGTTTATTTGCATCAAGCTTTCGAGGGGCTCATTCAAGACTTACTCGAACTATTACTCAACAGAAAATAAGAGCTTTGGCTTCAGCTTATCGGGATAGAGGTAGGCAAAAAAGAAATTTTCGACAGTTGTGGATCGCTCGAATAAATGCAGTAATTCGATCTAATAAGGTAGACTACAGTTATAGTAGATTCATACACAATCTGTACAAGAGGCAGTTGCTTCTTAATCGTAAAATACTTGCCCAAATCGCGATATTAAATAGAAATTGTCTTTATATGATTTCCAATGAGATCATAAAATACGAAGATTGCAAAGAATCCAGCGGAATGCTTAAAATGGAGTTCTCTGGAGAATGAACTCCGAGAAGGTAGAGTAGAAATTAGTATGATAAAATATGATAAAGTGGTCAAAATGAGCAAATATGTTCAATAAAAAAAAAACGATTTATTCTTCTTCCACTATTCTTTCTTTTTCTTACGACACGACAATCGAATCTAGATTTTCGGATTTTTCGAACAAAGAATCAATCTGCGGTTGAGTTTGGATTAGAATTTTAATTCAATTAAAGAGTAAGCTAAGTCTATTTATTCCTGGTTCTAAGACCAATAGTTCTAGCGGTCGACTCGCTTCTTTCAAATTGTTTCTCATTATTAAGAAAAGGTAACAAAGATAAAATACGAGCTTGTTTTATAGCAATAGTAATTAAGCGTTGCTGTTTTAAGGTCAATCTATTTACCCGTCTAGATAATATTTTTCCTTGTTCACTAATAAATCGACTAATTAAACTCATGTTTCTATAATCAATTCGATCCCCCGATGGAATCGGGGGCAAACGCCTACGAAAAGATCGTTTGGATTTAAGAAAGAGTCGCTTGGATTTATCCATGGTTTTTTTATTCCTTATCCCGAAAATCCTATTTCTTAATTCTAAATCATTTTAGATCCGATCGAAATAGGATTTGGTTTGTTTATATTTAAATCTAAAATATGTCTAATATATGTAATTTTTCATCTTCCTTGGATTGGAAAAGGGTGACACACAGCCGATCGGTTCGATCTATTTCTTTATCTCCCCATGAATCGTATGTTTGTAACACCGGGGACAGAATTTTCTCAATTCCAATCGACTAGGCGTATTGTGTCGATTCTTTTGAGTAATATATCTGGAAATCCCTATTGATTCCTTATTAACACCGTTTCGAACACAACGAGTACATTCCAAAATAACAGTTACTCGGGCATCTTTACCCTTGGCCATGAACCTCCCTTGGATTTTTGATTCACGCAACTCTTCCATTTTCCGATCCAAAATGAAGAAAAAAAGAAAAATTGGTAACTCGAAATAAAATTATGAAAGATTTCGTTACAATCAAATATTAAAATATAGTAATACAATAATTTCTAAATTTAGAATCGCAGTACAGTTTTTCATTTAAGTATTTTGTATGATATTGTTGCCCTAGCCATCACATTTTCATTTTCGTTCTCACTCTTTTATTAATTAAATTTGAACCTGGCGCCGCGTCCGAGTTTGACTGAGGTTGAATCCATTTTGATTCTTTCTAACTTATTCTAAGTCTAAAAACTCTAAAAAAAAGAAGGGGGAAGGGGATTAGTCAAAGATATTTGATTGTTTTTCTAATCTTCTTCACCCCTTCCCAAGTCAATAACTAGAATGAAAAAAACGGGAATACCAACGCATCCGGGAATAAACGATTGATCTCGATTAATAGACCCGCTAAAGCCCCGAACCATATAGTACTTACTACCGGTGCCACGGAGAGATATGTTTTTAGATCTCGCATTGAAAACCCTCCTACTTTATAGTAATTTGTAATACATACTGGTATTACATACCATCAAATGTATATATAGTTAATAACCGCTTGTATTGTCCGCGGAATTCCTAATTCAAATTGAAATGTACAACAGTTCAATTCGGTAGATATTCCCTTTTTTATTAAAAAAAATATGTAGCTTTCCGCCCCACCCCAAATATTCATTTTTCTTTACGGCGGATTTAATATTTATTATTTCATACGTATATAAGTCTTTTTATTATTTTTATTATATTTTATATATGATATGAGACAAAAAAGAAGAAATGGCAAGATAATTTGTGTATACCAATGGAGGAAATAAATAAAAAATGTGGAAAACAAGACAGGGATTCTCTACAATAACACTGTAGACCAATTGAAAGGGATGTAGCGCAGCTTGGTAGCGCGTTTGTTTTGGGTACAAAATGTCACGGGTTCAAATCCTGTCATCCCTACCTATTACTTATCTTCTGAACAGTAACGAGGAATCAATTGAGATCCATAAAAATTGAACATACATATATCGAATCAATCTTTTTTTATTTAATTTTATGATATTCTCTATGATAATATATGTATCGAAGATATATTCGGGTTGCTTTTAGTTTGATAATAAAACGCTCTTAGTTCAGTTCGGTAGAACGCGGGTCTCCAAAACCCGATGTCGTAGGTTCAAATCCTATAGAGCGTGATTCGATTCTTGTTGTTGTTAAATCAAAATGATACTGAAATAATTCAACAGAAATCAAAATTTTACCTCCTATAAAGCAAGTAGGGGGTCAATCAAAAAAAAGAACTGTTAATTAATCAAAGGTCCAACTGATCCCCCCGTCTGTATTGTAAATATGCGGTCACAAATAATCCAGCCAAAGTAATAGGAATTAGACCTAATACGATTCCAAATAGAAAAACTTCAATCATTTCAATTTAGTTGAACGAGGAAAAGGAGAGGTAATATCTATCCTTAAAATATTAATCGGTATTGCCCATGAATCTCAATGACCAAGAATTCGAAATTGAATTGACAAGGTAAAGAACTCTACAATATATAGAATATATTGAATAACACCGAAATCTTTCTTTTTTTTGAATTGTGCATTCAATGAATTTTAATCAAATAAGTCGTATCTTGTTCAGACCGATAAATAGAGCTGAGGTTATAGTTAAAACTGCTAGTAGAAAACCGAAATAACTAGTGATAGTAGGCATGACGAGGCTAAATGAAATACGTTATTTTTATCCATATGTTTATAAAGCACTTCCCTAAGTTTCTATTTTTGAAAGATACGCGGATGGATAAGTAAAAATACTAATTGAAAAAATATATTCAATTGAAAGTTTTTGATTCATCTATTATTATGATTATAGATGATACTAACAAAAATCTTGTGACATAGGTAAGAAATCAATTCATCATCTGTCTCTCTATCCCGCAATTCGGAATCAAGGGATTCATTGAACAACTCTTGAGTTTTCAAAACAAATATTCTTATTATAAAGAATTTATAAACAATAATTTAATATATAAATCTAGTAAATATATAAATCTATTAAATGGATTCTAAATAATTAGAAAGAAAAAAAAAAAAAAAAAAAGAAAAATAATAAATAAACTATGTTGTGTAACTTGATTCCAAAAATGAAATGCTCTTTGAATCGCTGAAGAATGAATGACCTTATAATGCCCTTTATTTATGAAATTGTATTCCCACTAATTAGATTTTATGTAGTGGGTTCATTTCCATAAAATCTTTTTTTAAAAAGAAAAAAAGTATCGCACGATCAGATCACTCGAAACTAGGTTCTCCATTTATTCTTATTCTTTCCATATTAAAAACATTCTTCTAATTAGTTGAAGAACGATCGTTTGAGTCTAATATAAAACAATAATGCGTGCATTACGAATATTTATTATTCTTCTATTCGTTGTTCTGTTTCGTTCATCGAATCCTATGTACTACTGTTACTTGTTACTGGACGACTAACCAATTCCTTAAAATAAAAAAAGATTCAAACAAAAATATAACTACAAACACAAAAGAAATATTTCGAGATTTCACGTCTAATTTCATTGAATTTTGGGGACTATTAGAATCTGCTTCCTAAATTATTATAAACCAACCAGTCGGATTCACATTTTACCCAATCTTCGCTTTCTAGCCCGAAGCCCAATAACCGATAGAATCCTTAATACTACAGACAGGCATTTTCAGAATTTTCTATTGAATGAATGGTATATGATTCTACATCGACAAGCAGCAAGAAAAGAAGAAACAAATTATATTATTTAGTTTTAGTGCTTCATTTTGATACTTATTGTGAAATTGCGTTGCTGCGTCAGAAGAAGGATAGCTATACTGATTCGGTATACTCTAAAAACACCCTCGGTACAATATTGACGATCTTACAAAGATAAAATTTCAGTTAATTTCCATTTACTGATCTCATCTTTTACGGAATCGATCCCCCTTTTGACTGTACAAGAATATGTGGAGCTCGGCATGTCTGGAAGCACAGGAGAACGTTCTTTTGCTGATATTATCACCAGTATTCGATACTGGGTCATTCATAGCATTACTATACCTTCTCTATTCATTGCAGGTTGGTTATTCGTCAGCACGGGTTTAGCTTACGATGTTTTTGGAAGCCCCTCGTCCAAATGAGTATTTTACAGAGAGCCGACAAGGAATTCCATTAATAACTGGCCGTTTTGATTCTTTGGAACAACTCGATGAATTTAGTAGATCTTTTTAGGAGGACCAAATGACTATCGATAAAACTTATCCTATTTTTACAGTGCGATGGTTAACTGTTCACGGACTAGCTGTACCTACCGTTTCTTTTTTAGGGTCAATATCAGCAATGCAATTCATCCAACGATAAACCTAATCCGAATTATAGAGCTATGACACAATCAAATCCGAACGAACAAAATGTTGAATTGAATCGTACCAGTCTTTACTGGGGGTTATTACTCATTTTTGTACTTGCTGTTTTATTTTCCAATTATTTCTTCAATTAAATAAAAGAAAATACTAAATAATAGTACGAATTATCTTATCCCATTCGGAAGGATATCAATCTCATAATTATCTATGACTGTTTCTGTCTCTAGCACGACCACTTGATGAAATGGGGAGGGAAGTGGGACAAATGGCCGAGACTACTGGAAGGATTCCTCTTTGGATAATCGGTACTGTAACTGGTATTCCTGTGATCGGTTTAGTTGGTATTTTCTTTTATGGTTCATATTCCGGCTTAGGTTCATCTCTGTAATAATCGGATGAACTGAGTTGGAGACATGAAAGCGTAAGAACTCAACAGGATCCCCCTCAAATCAGAAAAAAAGAGGGGGTAGGTCCCGTTGAGCTCTTACTAATTAGAATTAGACTAATTTATTCATATAAATGAAAAAATGGATCTTTCCTATTTTTTCAAAAAACTTCATTTCTTTCTGATTCTGAATTGCTTCAAAAAAAAAATTGATTCAGACCATCTCTTTCGCGATCGTATCGGTCGATACTTTCATTTCAAAGCGAAAAAAAGAAAGAGAGAATCACTCGATTCCCTCTTTCTGGATGATACAATCCCAATATAACAATATTATATTTCTATCGATCAGATATCACAAACCCTTTAAATAGATTAAAATATACTAATAGAATTTTCTATAGTTATTTTAATATAAAATAGAATTGAAAAATTCATTGAATTTGTTCACTACTTATGTAATAAATCGAAAAAAAGGTTCTGATAAACCGGGAAAAATTGAAACTAAGAATAGAGATCTTTGACGAACGGGATCAAGAATAATTCATTAGTTTATTATTTCGACACCAGAACAAGAAAAGGAATTTTTCTGGTATCGAATACTAGAAAGATGCATAATTCCTTCTAGAATCCTTTGTTCCCTTCATTTTTTTTCTATTCTCCATTTACTTATCTTATTTTTAATATCTACTCTATTTTTATTCTATTAGAATAAAAATAGACACATTCAATGACATTTCAATCTGGCACCAGTGACATAATAATCATAATAATACCGCTCCTATTTGTATTGTAAAAAACAAAGAAATAAAGAAGAGGTAAAATAGTCTTCCTGACAATATAATATCCATACTATGACTAGTAATGCGGTACAAGTAATTACCGAAATAGGGTCGAAAAAGAATAAAAAAAAAAACAAGGGAAAAAGTTTTTCATAATTTTTTGATCATACATAATTAAATTATAGAATTGCCAACAAGAATTTGGTTTTTTTTTACGAACTTTATTTGATAAATCCCCAGATTTAGAAATTCATTTCGGACAATTGAACCTTCTCAAACTGTTTCTTTTTAAGAACTAAAAAGATTTGTGCCAAAATAACAGATGCAAAAAAGAACAAAAGGCCTTGGACACGTAATGGATCTTGAAGGACGATTTCCGCATCTCCCTGACCAAATCCTCCCCACATTAGGGATTACTCGTTAATGGTTGATCAAGTTTGATGGATTCGCCCTCTGAAACAAGAAGTTCTGGTCCTGGAGGGATAATATCAACCACTTGACGCCCATTCGCTGCATCCACTATGGTTATTTCATATCCTCCTTTTTCTTTTCGTATTATTTTGCTTACTATCCCTGCTGCTGTAGCATTATAAACATTATTATTACTCTTACTCCCGTCGGGATAAATCTGACCCCTTCCCCTGTTCCCGCCTACGTATATGGGATATTTTAAGAAGTGAACATCTTTCTTAGTCGCAGGGTCCGGGGAAAGAATAGGAAAGGTG
>NW_026124171.1:12500-28962 GCF_025177605.1 Cucumis melo
CTCTTCTGGTTTGAAAAACCTCTTGTGACTATCCTTTTCGACTATAAACGATGGAATCGTCCAGTTCGATATATAAAAAATGATAAATTTGAAAATGCTGTTAGAAACGAAATGTCACAATATTTTTTTTATACATGTGAAAGTGACGGAAAAGACAGAATAGTTTTTACACATCCACCTAGTATAGCAACTTTTTTAGAAATGATAAAAAAAAAGATATCTTTGTTGACAACAAAAAAACTTTATTATTATCAATTCGATAATCCTTGGAATTCTCTCAATGAAAAAAAAAAAATAAATTTTCAAAAAATAGTTATAACTAGAATTCGACTTCTCGATCACGGATCCCTTACTTTAGTTGGGGATGTACTGCAAAAAAGGACTCAATTATGTAATGATAAAACTAAAAAAGACTATTTACCAAAAATATATGATCCGTTGTTGAGTGGTCCTTACCGGAGACGAATCAATTTAGTTTTATTATTCTCAATGCTAAATAAAAGTTCTAGAAAAAATGATAGTGAGAAAAAGAAAATTTGGATAAATAAGATTCATGTTATTTTTTTTAATACTAATTACCCACAAATTGAAGATAAAATTGAGTCAGAAGATCGAAGAAAATCTTTCAACTTTTTCTTCGATGGAGCTAAAGAAAGTGGTGAAAACTCGATTGCAATAAAAGAAATAAGTAAAAAAGTTCCTCGCTGGTCATACAAATTAATCACGGAGACAGACCAACTGATCCAAGAAAACGACGAAGATATGCCGGAAGATCATCAAATTCGTTCAAGAAGAGCCAAAAATGTCATACTTTTTAATGATAGGAATAAGCTTACTGATCGGCAAAAGGCGAACGAAAAAATTAGAAATATTCCTACTAATACTAATATCAACTATACTGATGAGTCTGAGGACTCAGATCAAATTTCTCTGATACGCTATTCCTACCAATCGGATTTTCGTCGAGAGCTAATCAAAGGCTCTATGCGTGCTCAACGACGTAAAACATTTATTGGGAAACTGTTTCAAAAACGTGTACATTCTTTTCTTTTTTTTGACAGAGTAGCCAAATCTCGTTTTTTTGATATTCCTGGTCTAATGAAAAAACTTTTTAGACCTTGGATATGGACAAACACAGAATTGACTATTTCGAATAATAGAGAAGAAACGAGAAGCGAAAATATGCAAAAAAGTAGAAAGTTGTTGAAAAGCACCTTAGAAGAAAGACGTATAGAAATAGGAGAACTCTGGGATAGCATTCGATTTGCTCAAGTAATAAGAGGTTCTTTGTTAATAACTCAATCAATTATTAGAAAATATATTGTCTTACCCTCATTGATAATAGCTAAAAACCTTACCCGTATGCTATTATTTGCAGTTCCTGACTGGTATGAGGATTTTCAAAATTGGAATAAAGAAATTCATATAAAGTGCACATATAATGGTATTCCATTATCAGAAAACGAATTTCCAAAAAATTGGTTAACAGACGGTATTCAAATAAAGATCTTATTTCCTTTTCGTCTGAAACCGTGGCCCAAATCTAGGTTAGAATCCCCTGATTCAATAAAAAAGAAAAGGGATTTTTCTTTTTTAACAATTTTGGGAATGGAAACTGACCTTCCTTTTGGTACTGGCACAAGAAACCTTTCGTTTTTTGAACCCGAGTTAATAACCGAAAGAGCAAAAAATTTAAAAAACTGGACAAAGATGTGTATTGGAAGACTTTTAAGAACAAAGTTGTTTATAAAAATTTTCAAAGAAATTATAAATTTTTCAAAAGAAAAAAAAAAAGAGGTCACCGAAAACATTTTATTTATAAAGATAAAAGAAGGAATAAAAGCACTTTTACAAAGAACCCCAATTCCATTATTTCAATTGAAAGAAATATACAAGTTGAATCAAGCTAAAAACGAAAAAAATTCGATAATAAGTAATCGAATGATCCAAGACTCGTCCATTGTAATTAGTTCTATGGATTGGACAAATTTTTCATTGAGAGAAAAAAAAATGAAAGATTTGACTGATAGAACAAACACCATACTAAAAAAAATTGAAAAAATTAGAAAAGACACGAAACAAGAGTTGCTAAATACAGAAATTAGTCCTAACAAAATAAGTTATGATGATAAAATATTTGAATCTCAGAAAAATATTTTAAAGATATTAAAAAAAAGAAATGTACGATTAATTCGTAAATCGCATCATTTTCTAAATTTTTTTGTTGAAAAATATCTATGTATATGTTTTCAACGTATGATTAATATGCCGAGGAATGGCCAACTTTTTATTGAATCAATAAAAAAAAAATTTACTAAATCCATTTTCAATAATGAATCAAATCAAGAAAGAATTGATAAAACAAATCAAAGTATAATTGACTTTATTTCAACTATCAAAAAGTCACTTTCCAATATTACTAATAAGAATGGAAAGATCTTTTTGGACTTATCATACTTGTCGCAAGCATATTTATTTTACAAATTATCACAAACACAAATTATTAATTTATCTAAGTTAAGACCTGTCTTTCAATATCACGGAACATCTCGTTTTCTTAAGAATGAAATAGAGGATTATTTTGTTGAAGTTGTTGGAGCACACGAAATATTACATTCCGACCTAAAACAAAATAATCTTGAAAATTCTGGAATGAGAAATCAATGGAAAAACTGGTTAAGGGGTCATTATAACTTGGATTTATATCCGATTAGATGGTCAAAATTACTCCCCCAAAAATGGCGAAATAGAGTTAAGCAAGATCGTAAAAATAAAGATTTTAACCAATGTTTTTCAGATGAAAAAAACCGATTAATTGCTTACAAAAAACAAAATCATTTTGAAATAGACGACTCATTACCGAATAAAAAAGATAAGAAAATAAAAAAATATATATATGATTGTTTATCATATAAATCTATTAATTATGAAGATAATAAAGATTCATATATTGTTGAATTACCAGTAGAAGTAAAAAATAATCAAGAAAGTTCTTATAAGTACAACACGGATAAATGTAAATTTATTGATATACTGACTGATATCCTTATCAATAATTATCTACGAGAAGATGATATTATAGATCTGGAAAAAAACTATGGATAGAAAATATTTTGATTGGAGAATGCTGCATTTTTCTATTAAAAATAAGGTCGATATTCGATCCTGGATCCATATTGAGGCTGACACGAACAGTAAAAAAAATACTAAAACTGGGGTTAATCATTTTCAACTAATTAAAAAAATAAATAAGAAACATTTGTTTTATCTGACAATTAATCAAGATAAAAAAAGCAACCGATCCAACAAAAAAAAACAAACTTTTTTTGATTGGATGAGAATGAATGAAGAAATACTAAGTGGTTCCAGATCGAATTTGAAACGTGGGTGGGTCTTTCCAGAATTTTTGATACTTTATAATGCATATAAGATTAATCCATGGCTGATACCAATCAAATCACTTCTTTTTAATTTGAATGGAAATGAAAAAAAATTGAATGGAAATGAAATTTTTAGTAAAAAAAAAAAACTCATTGAAAAGAAAAAAGGATCTCTTTTTCTATCAGCGAAGGAAAAAACTTTTGAATTAGAAAATGGAAATAAAGCAGAAAAGGAATCTGTGGCCAAAGAGGATCTTGACTCAGTTCACTCAAACCACAAAAAAAATCTTCAAGAAGATTCTGCGGTAGCAGATAGGAGAAAACGTATAAATCAAAACCAATACGCGAAAAAGATGAGCAAGGAGTTTGAGTTGTTACTAAAAAAATATTTTCGTGTTCAATGCAGATGGGATGGTTCGGCATACGTAAATAAAAAAATTTTCAATAACATCAAAATATGTTGTCTCCTGGTTAGACTGCTAGATCCCAAACAAATTTATATATCCTCTATTCAAAATGGCAACCTGAGTCTGGATATTCTGCTATCTTCGAAGGGCTTGATTCTTTCAGAATTAATTAGAACTGGAATACTTATTATAGAACCCATTCGTCTGTCTGTAAAAAATGATGGAAAATTTATTATGTCTCAAACCATAGGTATTTCATTAGTTCATAAGAATAAGTACCAATTTAATCAAAAATATCAAGAAAAAGGCTATCCTTATAAGAGGAGTTTTGCTGAATCCATTGCAATACCTCAAAAAATGACTGAAAATAGAACCAGCAATTATTATGATTTGCTTGTTCCGGAAAATATCTTATCCCCTAGAGGTCGTAGAGAGTTTAGAATTCTAATTTGTTTCAATTCTGGGAATAAAAATGATATCCAGAGAAATACAGCATTTTACAATGGAAATAAGGTGAAAACAGATGATCAAGTTTTAGATAAAACAAGCAAACATCTTGATAGATATCAAAATCAACTAAAAAAATTAAAGTTCTTTCTTTGGCCCAATTATCGATTAGAAGATTTAGCTTGTATGAATCGGTATTGGTTTGATACCAATAATAGCAGTCGTTTTAGTATGCTAAGGATCCATATGTATCCACAATTGCAAATTAGTTAATGCTACATTTTTCCTATATTGCCCGTACCTTATATGGTATATGAAGACAAAGAAATACACATATGGCACTCTCTTAGATTCTGATAGATGATATTAATTGAATTTAATGACGTATCTATTAGATTTAGAAATGAATCAAGAAAATATTCTTATTTCATTTTAAATTGAAAATTGCAGTCTAAATATTTTTTGTGCATGCAAAAATATACCAGACTTTTGTATACCTATCTGAAATTTTCAAAAAAGGGATTGCTAGATTTTATTAAAAAAAAAAAGAATAGAAATTCTTAATCAAAGTAAGATTATTGTGTATATCAAATTAAAACGAGTAACATTATTATTACTGATCAATAATAATTTATAAAAAAAAAGAAGGCTAAGGAGATTTAATTTTATGGTAAAAAATTCATTCAGCTCAGTTATTTCGCAAGAAGAAAAAAAAGAAAATGGAGGATCTGTTGAATTTCAAGTAGTCAGTTTCACCAATAAGATACGAAGACTTACTTCACATTTGGAATTGCACAAAAAAGACTATTTATCTCAAAGAGGTCTACGTAAAATTCTCGGAAAACGCCAACGATTACTTTCTTATTTATCAAAGAAAAATAAAATGCGTTATAAAGAATTAATTAATCAATTGGATATTCGGGAGTCAAAAACTCAGTAATTTAAAAAGTAATTTTTAATTATTTGATTTATTAGATCTTGCATTTTTATGAACTTATTTTAATTTTCAGCAATTCATGGAAAGATGAATCGAGGAAAAACTTATGAATGGACCGGCTACAAGAAAAGACCTCATGATAGTCAATATGGGACCTCACCACCCCTCAATGCACGGTGTTCTTCGACTCATCCTTACTTTGGATGGTGAAGATGTTATTGACTGTGAACCAATATTGGGTTATTTACACAGAGGGATGGAAAAAATTGCAGAAAACCGAACAATTATACAATATCTACCTTATGTAACACGTTGGGATTATTTAGCTACTATGTTTACAGAAGCAATAACCGTAAATGGTCCAGAACAGTTGGGAAATATTCAAGTCCCCAAAAGAGCTAGCTATATCAGAGTAATTATGTTGGAGTTGAGTCGTATAGCTTCTCATCTGTTATGGCTTGGCCCTTTTATGGCGGATATTGGCGCACAGACTCCCTTCTTCTATATTTTCAGAGAACGAGAATTAGTATATGATCTATTCGAAGCAGCCACCGGTATGAGAATGATGCATAATTTTTTTCGTATCGGGGGAGTCGCGGCTGATCTACCTCATGGATGGATAGATAAATGTTTGGATTTCTGCGATTATTTTTTGACAGCGGTTGCTGAATATCAAAAACTTATTACACAAAATCCTATTTTTTTAGAACGAGTTGAGGGAGTAGGTATTATTTCTGGAGAAGAGGTCATAAATTGGGGGTTATCAGGACCAATGCTACGAGCTTCCGGAATACCATGGGATCTTCGTAAAGTTGATCGTTATGAGTGTTATGACGAATTTGATTGGGAAGTTCAGTGGCAAAAAGAAGGCGATTCATTAGCTCGTTATTTAGTCAGACTTGCTGAGATGACGGAATCCGTAAAAATTATTCAACAAGCTTTGGAAGGAATTCCAGGGGGACCTTATGAAAATTTAGAAATACGATCTTTTGATCGAGCAAGGTCTCCGGAATGGAATGACTTTGACTATCGATTCATTAGTAAAAAACCTTCGCCAACTTTTGAATTGGCGAAACAAGAACTTTATGTGAGAGTCGAAGCCCCCAAAGGAGAATTGGGCATTTTTTTGATAGGGGATCAGGGTGGTTTTCCTTGGAGGTGGAAAATTCGCCCGCCGGGTTTTATCAATTTGCAAATTCTTCCTCAGTTAGTTAAAAGAATGAAATTGGCTGATATTATGACAATACTAGGTAGCATAGATATCATTATGGGAGAAGTTGATCGTTAAAATGATAATTGATACATCACAAGTCCAAGATATCAATTCTTTTTCGAGATTGGAATTCTTAAAAGAATTCTATGGAATTCTATGGGTACTTGTCCCTATTTTGACTACTGTATTGGGAATCACAATAGGCGTACTAGTAATTGTATGGTTAGAAAGAGAAATATCCGCAGGAATACAACAACGGATTGGACCTGAATATGCTGGTCCTTTGGGAGTTCTTCAAGCTTTAGCAGATGGTACAAAACTACTTTTTAAAGAAAATCTGCTTCCATCTAGAGGTGATACTCGCTTATTCAGTATGGGACCATCGATAGCAGTCATATCAATTTTACTAAGCTATTCAGTAATTCCTTTTGGTTATCGCCTTGTTTTAGCCGATCTACCTATCGGTGTTTTTTTATGGATTGCCATTTCAAGTGTTGCTCCCATCGGACTTCTTATGTCAGGATATGGATCCAATAATAAATATTCCTTCTTAGGTGGTCTACGAGCTGCTGCTCAATCAATTAGTTATGAAATACCATTAACTCTATGTGTATTATCAATATCTCTACGTGTGATTCGTTGAGACATAAACTTCTCCCACTTTTTTTCGAGAAAAGGGTTGAAATGCATTGAATAGATATCCTCATTTTTATATTTATTATTCGGATTAATGAACTAAATCAGATAGTTATATGAGTGAAAGAAAACAGCTTATATAAATAAAAATTAGCAGTCAAAATATTAAGTCTCATTTTCTATGTATAAGAGTTAAGCAGAAAAAAATATAGGCGCAAGAGAGCCCCAAGATTGGGTCACTAGTTATCCTGTCTTGAAGCGGACTCAAAAGATCAACCGGATTGAGTTTTCACTATTATTTTTATGTACTACCATATGTGTATTACCATAACACAGCCGATTGAGCAAAAATGAGTGGATGGTTAGAAACACCAAGATATACAAAGGATTAGTAATGGAGATTTTCAAAATTATCCAAAACCAAAAGAGAGAGAAGGACATTTTTGCAAAATGCATAATATAAAAAGAATACGAATTGGGGCTTTAAGTTTGTAGAAATGATCAGGCAGTACTCCCCACGATTCCGATCCAGAGTATACGCCTATCCACCCATTAAATAAATGACTATCGGAAACGAAATAATCCCTTATTGAGTAAGTACCCTTTTTCTCAGAAAGAAGAATAGGAACGAAAAAAAAATGGAAAGAATCCAATTACAAAAAAAAAAAAAAAAGAGATATTTTTTATTGTTTCTTATCTCCATTACTATATGCATTTCTTTCCTATCTCCCTATTCATAGAGATAGAATTCATGTCCGAATTCATGAACTAATGGAATAGCCAATTTTTTTTTCGTAATTGAAAACAATGGGTTATTGATATTTATAATAAATAGTATTTTAGTAAAGAATTAAGTTATTACTCAACAAAGAATTTTTTTTAAAGGATGAGATCAATTCAGAAGTAACCTTTTTCTTTATTATTATAACAGACAGAATTCTATTGGGTTAATTTGGGGACACACGATAGATTTTTATCTTATAGTATATTTTTATCTTATAGTATTCTACAAAAAAAACATAGCAAGACAAGATAAATAATCCCGATACGCTCCTTAGATTTATTTAAGGCCCTCAAGGAGCCGTATGAGGTGAAAATCTCATGTACGGTTCTGTAATAGCGATGAGAACAGTGATGTTATTACCGACTATAATTATCTAACAGTTCTAGTACCGTTGATATAGTTGAGGCTCAATCAAAATATGGTTTTTGGGGTTGGAATTTGTGGCGTCAACCTATAGGGTTTGTTATTTTTCTAATTTCTTCCTTAGCAGAATGCGAGAGATTACCTTTTGATTTACCAGAAGCAGAAGAAGAATTAGTAGCGGGTTATCAAACTGAGTATTCAGGTATAAAATTTGGTTTATTTTATGTTGCTTCCTATCTAAATCTATTAGTTTCTTCGTTATTTGTAACTGTTCTTTACTTGGGTGGTTGGGATATCTCTATTCCATACATATTAGGTTATGAACTATTTGAAATAAATAAAGTGTATGAAGTCTTTGGAATGACAATTAGTATCTTTATTACATTAGCGAAAACTTATTTGTTCTTGTTCATTTCTATAGCAACAAGATGGACTTTACCCCGACTAAGAATAGATCAACTATTAAATCTTGGATGGAAATTTCTTTTACCTATATCTCTCGGTAATCTATTATTAACAACATCTTTTCAACTCTTTTCATTGTAAAGGAATACCATATTCTATATTCACGACTTGCTCAAACAAGAGAAAGAAACAAACATAAAATTCTTTAGAGATATTATAATATGTTCCCTATGGTAACTGGGTTCATGAATTATGGTCAACAAACAGTACGAGCTGCAAGGTACATTGGTCAGGGTTTCATGATTACTTTATCCCATGCAAATCGTTTGCCTGTAACTATTCAATATCCTTACGAAAAATTAATAGCATCGGAGCGTTTCCGTGGTCGAATCCATTTTGAATTCGATAAATGCATTGCTTGTGAAGTATGTGTTCGTGTATGTCCTATAGATCTCCCCGTTGTTGATTGGAAATTGGAAACGGATATTCGAAAGAAACGATTGCTTAATTACAGTATTGATTTCGGGATCTGTATATTTTGTGGTAACTGCGTTGAATATTGTCCAACAAATTGTTTATCAATGACTGAAGAATATGAACTTTCTACTTATGATCGTCACGAATTGAATTATAATCAAATTTCTTTGGGTCGTTTACCAATGTCAGTAGTTGATGATTATACAATTAGAACAATTTTGAATTCGAATTCGCCTCAAATTGAAGTCTAAAATAAGTCAATCTGTTGATTAAAGAGTAATTTACAATTACTAAGGTTCTGTTTTGATCTAAAGACATGAGGTTTCTTTCGTTTTGTTTGTTTGGTCACTACCTACAAATCCAAACTATTGATTCATGAGAATTGTAGCTTAATTTAGATTGAAACTATATATTTCGAAATATATAGTTTCAATCTACTTTACTCTTTCAGATCAAGACTAAGATTAATAGAATAACTGTACCTACATTAATTCACACCCCTTAATATTTAATTAGGAATTGATTATACATTTTTTTTCCTGGTCAGATCAATAAGGTCATGAAAAACATTTAGATTTATTTATCTCTTTTTTTACTACATATAATGGATTTGCCTGGACCGATACATGATTTTCTTGTAGTCTTGTTGGGATCAGGTCTTATATTAGGAAGTATGGGAGTACTATTATTTAACAACTCCATTTATTCTGCTTTTTCGTTGGGACTGGTTCTTGTTTCTATATCCTTATTCTATATTCTAGCAAACGCCCAGTTTGTAGCTGCTGCGCAACTCCTTATTTACGTGGGAGCTATAAATGTTTTAATCATATTTGCTGTGATGTTCATGAAGGGTTCAGAATATTCCAAAGATTTTAATCTTTGGACCGTTGGGAATGGAGTTACTTTTCTGGTTTGTACAAGTATTTTTGTTTCACTAATGACTACTATTGTAGATACGTCATGGTATGGGATTATTTGGACTACAAGATCAAATCAGATTCTAGAGCAAGATTTAATAAGTAATAGTCAACAAATTGGAATTTATTTATCAACATATTTTTTTCTTCCATTTGAACTCATTTCGATCATTCTTTTAGCTGCTTTGATCGGCGCAATTTCCGTGGCTCGCCAGTAATAAATCTTTAGTTAGAAATAGCATAATTTAAACTTTGTTGTATGTTATCACACACATTCCCCTTCAATTCTATTTGAAGATTTTTTGGTCTAAACTCAAAATTCTTTTATTCGATCGATTACGAATATATTCTCTTGTTCTGTACTTTTTTTTTGTCAATTGAATTGAATCTATTACATTTTTGTTCATATTGAAATGAATCGGAATTGATAAGGAGTTGGTCAATCATGCTCGAACATGTACTTATTATAAGTGCCTATTTATTTTCTATCGGTATCTATGGATTGATCACAAGCCGAAATATGGTTAGGGCCCTTATGTGTCTTGAGCTTATACTGAATGCAGTTAATATGAATTTCGTAACATTTTCTGATTTTTTTGATAGTCGCCAATTAAAAGGGAATATTTTCTCAATTTTTGTTATAGCTATTGCAGCCGCTGAAGCAGCTATTGGCCCAGCTATTCTTTCGTCAATTTATCGTAACAGAAAATCCACTCGTATCAATCAATCGAATTTGTTGAATAAGTAATATTTATTTATGAGATAAATTATGATATTCATCAAGTAAAATTATATGTATCATACGTAATCCATGATAATGTTTGCGAAAACGTAAAAAATCAAAGTATCTTGGCCCTATCGCATGAGTTAATCTGAAAGTAGATTGATTATCAAAATTCTGATAAATTATTGACTCATCTGGTATCTAAATATATAATTCATTTACAAATTTACTCGATCGAAAATTTATAGTCTTAAAAAAAAATTATAGATCCAATGTCACATTCAGTAAAGATTTATGATACATGTATAGGGTGTACTCAATGTGTCCGAGCTTGCCCCACAGATGTATTAGAAATGATACCTTGGGGCGGATGTAAAGCTAAGCAAATAGCTTCGGCTCCACGAACGGAAGACTGTGTTGGTTGTAAGAGATGTGAATCTGCCTGTCCGACAGATTTTTTGAGTGTTCGCGTTTATTTATGGCATGAAACAACTCGAAGCATGGGTCTAGCTTATTGATACGTTCTCTAAAAGCCCCCTTGAATACATTTGATTTCTTTTTTACCGACAAAAACTCGTGCTCGAAAATAAATATACATATATATATTTTTTTTTATTTTATTTTCGAACATGGGTTTTTTTAGTCCAAGTGTATCTTGTTTTTACTACGAATTATTTTCCTTGGTTAACAACAGTTGTAGTTTTTCCAATATTTGCGGGTTTATTACTTTTCTTTTTCCCTCATAGAGGAAATAAAGTAATGAGATGGTATACTATATGTATCTGTGTACTCGAGCTGCTTCTAACAACCTATGCGTTTTGTTATCATTTCGAATTAGACGATCCATTAATCCAATTGATGGAGGATTATAAATGGATCCCTTTTTTGGATTTTTACTGGAGATTGGGAATCGATGGACTTTCCATAGGACCCATTTTACTGACGGGGTTTATCACCACTTTAGCTACTTTAGCGGCTTGGCCAGTTACTCGAGATTCCCGATTATTCCATTTTCTAATGTTAGCAATGTATAGTGGTCAAATAGGATCATTTTCTGCTCGAGACCTCTTACTCTTTTTTATCATGTGGGAGTTAGAATTAATTCCCGTTTATCTACTTCTATCGATGTGGGGCGGAAAGAAACGGTTGTATTCAGCTACAAAGTTTATTTTGTACACTGCGGGAGGTTCCATTTTTTTGTTAATGGGAGTTCTGGGTATCGGTTTATATGGTTCTAATGAACCAACTTTAAATTTTGAAACATCAGCTAATCAATCGTATCCTATAGCACTAGAAATACTATTCTATATCGGATTTCTTATTGCTTTTGCTGTCAAATCACCGATTATACCCTTACATACATGGTTACCAGATACCCACGGAGAGGCACATTACAGTACTTGTATGCTTCTAGCCGGAATCTTATTAAAAATGGGAGCATATGGATTGGTTCGGATCAATATGGAATTATTACCCCACGCCCATTCTATCTTTTCACCCTGGTTGATCATATTAGGCATAATTCAAATAATCTATGCAGCTTCAACATCTTCGGGTCAACGCAATTTAAAAAAAAGAATAGCTTATTCCTCCGTCTCTCATATGGGTTTCATAATTATAGGAATTGGTTCTATAAGCGATACGGGACTGAATGGAGCTATTTTACAAATAATCTCTCATGGATTTATTGGCGCTGCACTTTTTTTCTTGGCAGGAACAAGTTATGATAGAATACGTCTGGTTTATCTCGATGAAATGGGAGGACTGGCTATCCCAATTCCAAAAATATTTATGACTTTCAGTATCTTATCGATGGCTTCCCTTGCATTGCCTGGTATGAGCGGTTTTGTTGCAGAATTAATAGTCTTTTTTGGAATAATTACTAGCCAAAAATATCTTTTAATGGCAAAAATAGTAATTACTTTGGTAATGGCAATTGGAATTATATTAACTCCCATTTATTTATTATCTATGTTACGCCAGATGTTCTATGGATACAAGCTTTTTAATGCTAAAAATTCTTATTTTTTTGATTCGGGACCACGAGAGTTGTTTGTTGCGATCTCTATCCTTATACCTGTCATAGGTATTGGTATTTATCCAGATTTTGTTTTCTCACTATCAGTTGACAAGGTCGAAGCTATTTTATCTAATTATTTTGCTAGATAGTTTTCATAAAAAAATGAAACAGCAATACTATAATAATTTTTTTTAATCATTCGTTGCACAATAAAAAAAAGAAGTCTTTTTTCTTAAGTTAAATAAAAAAATGAATTGGACTTCCTCATACATTTGGCTTTTGTGAGAACCATTTGAATCAAGTAATGTAGTGATTCAAAGGGTTCTCGATGTCTTACACACAATTTTCTTATCTATACCCCTCCATGTTTGTGTTCGTCAGGCCCTTTCTTGAATGAATTCAATTAGATGTTAATGTAAATGAACCATAACTATGTAGCCCTATCCCTAATAGATTGACCCCAAAATAGCATATCCAAATTATAAGAAAACCCATAGAGGCCACAATTGCGGAATTTACACCTTCAAAATTTTTATTTGTTCGCGTATGTAAATAAATTGCAAATATCGTCCAAGTAATAAATGCCCAAGTTTCCTTTGGGTCCCAATTCCAATACGATCCCCATGTCTCATTAGCCCATACTGCCCCTGAAAGAATACCTATGCTTAAAAAGATAAACCCTAGACTAATAATACGATAACTCCAATGATCTAATTGTTGAATCAGTTGAGACTTATAATAATTCTTCGAAGAAAAAAAGGAAGTGTTTCTTACAAAATAGTTCCCTTCGTTGATGTATTGGATCTCATCAAAGGAAAATAACGCATTTAATAAATTATTGTTTTTACCAAAAATTCTTATAGCTTTTTGAAATGTAATCACTATAAGAGCTACTGAAAATAATGATCCACATAAAAGAGCTGCATAACCTAATACCATCATACTTACGTGCATCATTAACCAATGAGATTGGAGAGCGGGAACTAATAGTGGGGATTGATGCATTTCAGTTAAAAAACCTGAAGTAGCAAAACCTTGTGTAAAAATAGTACTTGGCGCGGTTATTGCGCTTACACTTAAATGGTTTTTATATTTTTTTAAATAAGCAAATAGATGAATAATGGATAAAGCCCATGAAAGAAATAGTAATGATTCATATAAATCACTTAATGGTAAATGCCTCAAATAAATCCAACGAGTAACTAATAATCCTGTTATACAGAAAAAAGTAACTATCATGCCCTTTTCTGACGAAACATAGAGTCCTACGGTTTCATTGATTAATAAGGTTATTAACTGAATTGTAATGACAATTGAAATGACCGAAAAAGATATATGAGTTAATATATGCTCGAAAGTTAAAAATATCATAAAAAAATAAATTTAAAGGTCCCGCAATTCAATTATTTGAATTAATATCTGGGACTTGAATTATTAATTCTATTATAGAACTTTTTTTTATAAAAAAAAAATGGCATGCCGCCACTCGGACTCGAACCGAGATGCTCTAGCACTGCTTCCTAAGAGCAGCGTGTCTACCGATTTCACCATAGCGGCTTTCTCGAAATCATAATAACCTATTATTATTCAATCGTCGAGATTGAAAAAAAATAGAATGAATTTGCAATTAAATGGTATATTTTTTACAAAATATTTATCGTGGATAAAAAACTCTTTATCTTTAAATGATAATTTCATTAAAGGGAAAAAAATAGGAGATTTGAGCGTTTCCAATAAAAATCTTATCCGATTTCATTTATTTCAATAAGAATTTAAGGTGTCAATTTTCTTCATTTAATAATAGTTTTATTTTTTTAATAATAGTTTTATTTTATAGGATTTTGCAAACCAATTTCATTATGTATTCGGCGAGATATATTCTATATCTATAATAGTAATAATGATTTCGAGAAAAGAAATAAGGTAAGGGTTCATAGAATTCAAAAAGAAGGTTTTAACTTAATCAACTAATGTCATCGTTTCAATGTCTTATTAAATTTTTAATAAAGAGTTTCAGTTTACTATTTGCTCTTCTATATTTCGATATTATATATAATATCGAAAATAGATAATAAAATCAAAAATCAACAAAAACTTTTTGGTTTAGTGGGGCGATGGGGATTCATATTTTCCCCATCTCGAAAATGATAAAACAAAGATATGAAAAAGAAAGGTCAACCTTTTTTATTCTTTGAACAAAAAAGTACCATTTTCCATTTTTTAATTGAGTAAACAAACGATTTATTATTTTTTTTTACATAGCCTACAAAAAGGAAAAAGAATTTCATATTTATCCGCTCAAAACATTAGGAAAATTACACTAATTGCTTTGATAAAAAAAAATTTATATTTAATATATAAAAAATATATATATAAAATATAAAAATTATAAACGAACTTTTACTAGGCTGTTTTTTGAGTCAAACCAATTCAGATTATTCCAATCTTTCAGTATTTATTTGATTTGTCCCCCAAAAAACTTTGGGAATTACCCGTTGAAAGAGATTTTGCTAGCGAAAAAGCTTTCAACGCTGCCCGACGCCCCTTTGCTTTTCCAAATATTTTTCCGAATCCGTTTTTTTGATATAGAAGTGCGCTTTTTTGGAACTGCCATTACAAAATTATAATTGATTATTCATTACTATAGTTGGATGTGAAAGACATCTATTGTTCAAAATGAATTGTTCTTTACTATTTATTATCCATTTATTATTGAAATTATAGTATACTCCTAATATAGCTATCGAAAATTCGAAATTATTAGATTAGAAACAAAGAAAAAACAATATATATAATGTTATTTTGTCAAAAAAAAATTGTTTAATGATTCGTAGAATTTAATACAAAGAAGTCTTATTTTACTGGATCAACTTGTAGACTGTCTTTTATGATTGATACCAAAATAAAATAGTGTTTTTGGTCTAATTATTCTTTCTTGCTCTAGAGCGGGGAATTTTTGTAATGCATACTAAATAATAAAGAAAATTTGCAGTTTCTATATTGTCAAAAAATTTTACTTAAAAGTAATGGGTGTGTTCATTAATAGTTTCAATGGATCATCTCATCTTATTTGAACAATTGTAACTTCGTGACTTGAAATATTTGAAGTATTTGGCAAAAAATTAAGAATAGAAAAATAAAATTCTATTTCCGTTTTGGATATTTAAATTTGTTATTAACTGATCCTTTTGAAAAGAGATAAGAGCTGGTGAATCAGAAAAATTAATTAGGAATTTAATATACTTTTTTATGGAATATACATATCAATATTCATGGATCATACCGTTCATCTCACTTCCAATTCCTATCTTAATAGGAGTGGGCCTTCTACTTTTTCCGACGGCAACCAAAAACCTTCGACGTATGTGGTCTTTTCCGAGTATTTTATTGTTAAGTATAGTTATGATTTTTGCAGTTTATCTGTCTATTGATCAAATAAATACTAGTTATATCTATCAATATGTATGGTCTTGGACTATCAATAATGATTTTTCTTTAGAGTTGGGCTACTTGATCGATCCACTTACTTGTATTATGGCAATATTAATCACGACTGTTGGAATTATGGTTCTTATTTATAGTGACAATTATATGTCTCATGATCAAGGATATTTGAGATTTTTTGCGTATATGAGTTTGTTCAATACGTCAATGTTGGGATTAGTTACTAGTTCGAATTTGATCCAAATTTATATTTTTTGGGAATTGGTTGGAATGTGTTCTTATCTATTAATAGGTTTTTGGTTCACTCG